>NC_142803.1:59723649-59842324 GCF_049724085.1 Artemia sp. Qi Xiang Cuo | reverse complement strand
ACTTTAGACATTAAAACCAACAATGACAAATTCTATGAAAAGCAAACTTCAACCCATACATGCAAACAAAAGGTATCAAACACACGAAATTTGAAAGACAGACACTTTAGGCTATACAACCAATCCAGAAAAACATTCGAGCATGCAAACACCAGCTTAAGCACGTAAAAAAGAAGACTCTAACACCCGCGCAGAGGAAGGCAGACACTTTAGACATACCCATAAACAAAGACAAACTCTTGTACTTGCAAACACTAACCCAGATATTCAAACAAATATAATCAGACACATCATCAGAGAACGACAAATACTTTAAACATTTAAACCCAAAATGACAAATACTTGGACTTGCAAACACCAACTCAGACATGTAAACAAATAGAATCAGACAGACAAAGAGAGAAAGTAACACACTATAGACATTCAAACCAATAAAGAAAAATACTTGGACTCGAAAACACTAACGCACACTTGCAAATAAATAGAATCAAATACACAAAAAGAGAAAGACAGACACTTTAGAAATTAAAACCACCAAAGACAAATTATTGGAAATGCAAGCATCAGCCTAGACATACATTCGATATGACTCGAAATCGCCACCAGAGAAAGGCAGGTTCTTTTGGCCTACCAACCACCAATGACGGTATCTGTGACTAGCATACTTCGGTCCCATCACGCAAACAAATAGATTCGGGCACCAGAACTGACCAAGGATGACACTTTAAACAATCATACCACCAGAGACAGAAACATAGACTCGCAAACACCAGATAGGACATACAAACAAGTAGCATCAGGCACACGAACCGTGAAAGACAGAAACAGTACACGAACCAACTCCTAACGACAAAAGCTAGAACAGTCCAAAACCAACCCAAACATGCAAACAAATAGAATCAGACACAAAAAAAGAGAAAAACAGACACTTTATACATTCAATGTAACAAAGACCAATTTCTGGACTTGCAAACACTAACTCAGACACGAAATCCAGTAGAATCAGACACAAAAACAGAGAAAGACAAACACTTTAGACATCCAATCAAACAACGACAAATAGCTGTAGTTGCAAACACCAACTCAGACATTGAAACAAATAGAATTAGGCACGCAAATCTTTAAAGTCATTCTGTTCGAATATCACACCCAATTCTGCCAAAATTTCGAGTTTGCATACATCGATTAAGTTGTGCAAAAATATAGAATCTGACACTCGACCAGGGAAAGACAGCCACTGTAGATAATCAAACCACCAGTGACAAATCACCGGACATGTAAATATCAGCCCTGACATACTATCAAATAGAATAAGAAACACAAATAGAACCAGGCAGCCACAATTAACATTAAGACCAACAAAGACAGATGCTTGAACATGCATACACCCTTCCGGACACGTAAACACGTAAGCGCAGGCTCACAATCTATTAAATACGGACTCCTTATACGTACTAACCCCAACTGACAAATTCTCGGACTCGCAGGCACCAACCCCGACGCGCAAACAGATTGAAACAGACACACAGGCATAACAAGACGGATACTTCAGACGTACCTGCAAACAAGGACGGAAGCATTAACATGCAGTAAACAACCCAGGCCAGTCGACAAATAGACCCCAACACGCACCCTTTTGAAGACGGACACTTAAGACATTCCAAACCCCAATGTCAAATTCATGAATATGCATACACTGACCCAAACATGTAAACAAATAGAAGCCACTAAACAAACAAACCCTGACAGACACATAAGGCAATACAACCGCCGAAGACAAATTATTGAACATGTAAAAACCAGCTTAGACATGATGAATAACTGACTAAAAAACGAGAACAGCCAGACACACACAGTTGACATTCAAACCAATAAAGACAAATACTTGGACTTGCAAGCACCAGCAGAGAAATTCAAACAAATAGAATCGGACACACAGAAATAGAAAGACAGAAGCTTTTGACAATCAATAGAGCCAAGACCAATACTTGAACTTGCAAACACTATCTCAGACATGCATACAATAGAATAAGACACACAGACAGAGAAAGTCAAACCCTCTAGACATTCAAACCGACAAAGACAAATAGTTGGACTTGCAAACGCCAATCCAGACACGTAAACAAATAGACTCAGAAACACAGACAGAGAAAGACAAATATTTTTGGCGTACAAAGCAGCAATTACAGAGTCTTGGAGATTCATACATTAACCCAAACATGCCAACAAATAATATCAGATACACAGACTGATGACGACATACACGTTAGACGTTAAATCTACAACTGACGATTTCCCGGACTCGTAAACACCAAATAAGACTCGCTCAAACATAGAGTCAGTAGCACAAACAGGACTAGACAGATGCAATAGGCGTTAATACCTACACAGCCAGAAACATTGATATGCAAACATCAGCTCTGTCCTGCAAACAATTTGAACCCGACTCACAAACAGAACAGGACGGCCACAATGGATATTCTACTCAACAAAAGCAGCTACATGAACATCCATTATCCAACTTAGGCAAGCAAAAAACTTGAACCAAATACACGAACAGATAAAGACAGACACTTTTGACATACAAGCCACCGATGACCGATTCCCGGACATGTAAACACCAGCTCAGAATTGCTAAAAGGTAGAATCAGGGTCACGAGCCGACCCTGACAGACACTTTAGATAATAAAATTAGCAAAGACAGATACTTTAGATTGCGAACGTCGGTCCAGACCGGCAAGACAATAGAAACGGATACGCGAGCAGTGACAGGCTGACTCTTTAGACATTAATCCTACCCGAGTCAATCTCCCGGACTTGTAAACACCAGCCCCGACGTGCAAACAAATAGAGTCAAACATACAAATATAGCCAGGCTGACCCTTTAGACGATCAAACCAGCGAAGGCAGATACATTAGCATGCAATCTCCAGTCCCGGCAAGTAAACATATTGAATCGGATACGCAAACCGTGAAGGTCTGTCAATCTAAACATCCAAACCACCAGTGACAAACTCTTGAACTTGTATACTCCGAACCAGACATGCAAACGTATCTAATCAAACGCACAAGCCGCGCCAGGCAGTCACTATAAACATAAATGCAAACAATGACGGATACACGGAAATGCATACATCAACCTGGGCACGTAAGCTAGAAAAATTAGGCACGCAAAAAGAGAAAGACAGGCACTTTAAACATAAAATCCAACTATGACCGACACTCAGAGCTGCAAATATCTGACCAGGCACGCAAACAACTAGAGGCTGACACAACAACAGAGACAAACAGATACTTTAAAAATTTAAACCAAAAGATGACAGATTCTTGGTCTTTCAAACACCAGCACATAAAAGAGATCAACTATAATAAGACACCCCCAATTAGAAAGACAAACGCTTATTACCTTCAATTCACAAAAGACATGTTTTTTGGCTCGAAAAATTCCACCCAGAAATGAAACTAAACATGGTAAGACCCAAAAGCAGAGAAAGAAATTAACTTTAGATTTTAAAGTCATCAAAGACAAATATTTTGACTTGCAAACACCAACCCAGACTTGCAAACAAAAAGAATGAGACAACCAAAATGAAAAAGTCACACACTTTGGACATTCAAACCACGAAAGACAAACTCTTGGAATTGCAAATATCAACCCAGACATGCAAACAAATAGAATCAGGCACACAAACTGAGAAAGACAGACACTCTAGACATTCAAAACAAAAAATACAAATGCTTGGACTTGCAAACAACAAATCATACATTTCAAAAAATAGTATCATACAATCAAGCCGTTCAAGTCACACATTTTGTGCTTTCAAACCACCAATGTCTTATACATGGTCATGCTTTGATTGACTCAGACCTGTATACAAAATAGAATCAACCACACACGCAAATGAAGTCAGACACATCTGACAATACAACCCACAGAGACAATTGCTCGAACATTCGTTCACCAACCCTGGCCTGCAGTCAAAAATAATCAGACACACAAACAGAGCCATACTGACGGAGAAGACGGTAAAACCAACTAAGACAGATACTATAACATTCAGGCACTCACTCATACAGGTAAACAAAATAAACCAGACATACAAACATAGAATGACAGACAGCTTTAGAAATTCAAACCACCAACGACAAATTCTTGAATTTGCAAACATTCGCCTAGATAAAATGACACCAAGAGTAAGACACGCAAACTGAGCCTGACAGACGCAGTAGGCGGACCAATCAACAAAGATTGTATCATGAAAATGCAAACACCGACCCAGACAATCCAACAAATAGAAATAAACCCACAAAAAGAGAAAGACGGAGAATTAAGATATTCAATCAGCCAATGATAAATTATTTGACTTGAAAACATCAACACAGATATGCAAAGAAATATAGTCAGACACAGAAACAGAGAAAGACAGATACTTTAAACATTCAAACCAACAAAAGACAAATACTTGGACTTGCAGACACCAACCCAGACATACAAACAAACAGAATCAGAAACACAAACAGAGAAGGATAGACATATTAGACATCCAAACCAACAAAAACAAATAGTTGGACTTACAAACACCAACCCAGACATGCAAACAAATAGAATCAGACACACAAACAGAGAAAGACAGACACTTTAGACATTCAAACCAACAAAGACAAATAGTTGGACATACAAAGACCAATACAAGCGTGTCTACAAACAGAATCAGACACACAAACCGAGAAAGACCGATAATGTTGACACCCCAACCAATAAATACAACACCTTGGACATGGAAACACAAACCCAGACAGTCAAACAAATGGATTCAGGCACAAAAACAGAGAAAGACACATAATTTAGACATTCAAACCAACAAAGTAAAATACTTGGACTTGTAACCATCAGCCCAGGTATGCGAACAAATATAATCAGAAAAACAAACAGAGAAAGACAGACACTTTAGACATTCAAACTAACAAATACAAATACTTGGACTTGCCAACACCAACCCAGACATTCAAAAAAATAGAATTAGACAAACACACAGATAAACGCAGACAATTTACATTCAAGCAAACAAATACAAATACCTGTACTTGAAAACACTATCACAGACCAGAAAAAAAATAGAATCATACAAGCAAAATGAGAAATACAGACACTATAGAAATTAAAACCAAAAAAGACAAATTCTAGGACTTGAAAACACCAACACAGACATGCACACAAATAGAATCAGACACACATACAGAGAGAAAGACAGACACTTTAACATTCAAACCAACAAAGACAAATACTTGGAGTTGCAAACACCAACCCAGACATGCAAACACATAGAATCATACACACAAACAGATAAAGACATACATTTTATACATTCAAACCAACAAAGATAAATTCTTGGACTTGTAAACACCAACCCAGACATGAAAACAAATAGAGTCAGACACACAAACAGAGAAATACAGGCACTTTATACATTCAAACCAACAAAGACAAATTCTTGGACTTGCAAACACCAACCCAGACAAGCAAACAAATATAATCAGACACAAAAACAGAGAAAGACATTCACTTTAGACATTCAAACCATCAAAGACAAATACTTGGACTTGTAAACACCAACTCAGACATGCAAACAAATAGAATTAGACACACAAACAGAGAAAGACAGACACTTTAAACATTAAAACCAACAAAGCCAAATTCTTGGACTTGCAAACACCAACACAGACATGCAAACAAATAGAATCAGACACACAAACAGAGAAAGACAGACACTTTAAACATTCAAACCAACAAAGACAAATACGTGGACTTGTAAACACCAACTCAGGCATGCAAACAAATAGAATCAGACACGCAAACAGAGAAAGACAGACACTTTAGACATTCAAACCAACAAAGACAAATTCTTGGTCTTGCAAACACCAACCCAGACATACAAACAAATAGAATCAGGCACAAAAACAGAGAAAGACATGCACTTTAGACATTCAAACCACCAAAGACAAAAACTTGGACTTGCAAACACCAACTCAGACATGCAAACAAATAGAATCAGACACACAAACAGAAAAAGACAGACACTTTAGAAATTCAAACTAACAAAGACAAATTCTTGGACTTGCAAACATCAACCCAGACATGCGAAAAAATAGAATCAGACACACAAACAGAGAAATACATGCACTTTAGACATTCAAACCATCAAAGACAAATACTTGGACTTGCAAACACCAACCCAGACATGCAAACAAGTAGAATCAGACACACAAACAGAGAAAGTCAGACACTTTAGACATTCAAACCAACAAAGACAAATTCTTGGTTTTGCAAACACCAACCCAGACATGCAAACAAATAGAATCAGACACACAAACAGAAAAAGACAGACACTTTAGATATTCAAACCAACAAAGACAAATACTTTGACTTGCAAACACCAACCCAGACATTCAAACAAATAGAATCAGACACACAAACAGAGAAAGGCAGACACTTTAGACATTCAAATCACCAAAAACAAATTCTTGGACTTGCAAACGTCAACCCAGACATGCAAACAAATAGAATCAGAAACAAAAACAGATAAATGAAGACACTTTAAACGTTCTAAATAAAAAAGACGGATACATAGACTTGCAAACACCAACCCAGACATGCAAACAAATAGAATCAGACACATAAACAGAGAAAGACAGACACTTTAGACATTAAAACCACCAAAGACAAATTCTTGGACTTACAAACACCAACCCAAACATGCAAAAATAAAATCACACACAAGCAGAGAAAGACGCACACTTTAGACATTCAAACCAACAAAGACAAATTCTTGGACTTGCAAACACTAACCCATACATTAAAAAAATAGAATCAGACACACAAACAGAGAAAGACAGACACTTTAGACATTCAAACCAACAAAGACAATTACTTGGACTTTCAAACACCAACCCAGACAAGCAAACAAATAGAATCAGACACACAAACAGAGAAAGACATTCACTTTAGACATTCAAACCACCAAAGACAAATACTTAGACTTTCAAACACCAACTCAGACATGCAAACAAAAAAAATTAGACACACAAACAGAGAAAGACAGACACTTTAAACATTCAAACTAACAAAGCCAAATTCTTGGACTTGCAAACATCAACCCAGACATGCGAAAAAATAGAATCAGACAAACAAACAGAGAAAGAAATTCCCTTTAGACAATCAAACCAACAAAGACAAATACTTGGACTTGCAAACACCAACCCAGACATGCAAACAAATAGAATCAGACACACAAACAGAGAAAGACAGACACTTTAGACATTCAAACCAACAAAGACAAATTCTTGGTCTTGCACACACAAACCCAGACCTGCAAACATATAGAATCAGACACACAAACAGATAAAGACAGACACTTTAGACATTCAAACCAACAAAGACAAATACTTGGCCTTGCAAACACCAACCCAGACATTCAAACAAATAGAATCAGACACACAAACAGAGAAAGTCAGACACTTTAGACATTAAAAGCACCGAACACAAAGTCTTGGACTTGCAAACATCAACCCAGACATGCAAAAAAATAGAATCAGACTAACAAAGAGAGAAAGACAGACACTTTAGACATTCAAACCAACAAAGATAAATACTTGGAATTGCAAACACCAATCCAGACATGCAAACAAATATAAACACACACATAAACAGAGAAAGACAGACACTTTAGACATTAAAACCACCAAAGACAAATTCTTGGACTTGAAAACGCCAACCCAAACATGCCAAAAATAAAATAACACACAAGCAGAGAAAGACACACACTTTAGACATTCAAACCAACAAAGACAAATTCTTGGACTTGCAAACACTAACCCAGACATGCAAACAATAGAATCAGACACACAAACAGAGAAAGACAGACACTTTAGACATTCAAACCAACAAAGACAAATACTTGGACTTGCAAACACTAATCCAGACATGCAAACAAGTAGAATCAGATACACAAACAGAGAAAGACAGACACTTTAGACATTCAAACAAACAAAAACAAATTCTTGGACTTGCAAACACCAACCCAGATATGCAAACAAATAGAATAAGACACAAAAAAACAGAGACAGACAGACCCTATAGACATTCAAACCAACAAAGCCAAATTCTTGGACTTGCAAACACCAACCCAGACATGCAAACAATAAAAATCAGATACACAAACAGATAAAGACAGACACTTTAGACATTCAAAAAAAAAAACACAAATTCTTGGTCTTTCAAACATCACCCCTTAAAAGCAAACAAATAGAATCAGACACACAAACAGAGAAAGACAGACACTTTAGATATTCAAACCAACAAAGACAAACACTTGGACTTGCAAAAACCAACCCGGACATTCAAAAAAATAGAATCAGACAAACCAACAGAGAAAGACTGACACTTTAGACATTCAAACAATCAAAGACCAATCCTTTGACTTGCAAACATCAACCCACACAGGCAAACAAATAGAATCAGACACATAAACAGAGAAAGACAGACACTTTAGACATTCAAACCAACAAAGACAAATACTTGGACTTGCAAACACCAACCCAGACATGCCATCAAATAAAAACAGACACATAAACAGAGAAAAACAGACACTTTATAGTTTCAAACCACCAAAGACAAATTCTTGGACTTGCAAAAACCAACCCAGACATGCAAAAAATAGAATCAGACACGCAAGCAGAGAAAGACAGACACTTTAGACATTTAAACCAACAAAGACAAATACTTGGACTTGCAAAAACCAACCCAGACATGAAAAAAATAGAATCAGACACAAAAGCAGAGAAGGACAGACACTTTAGAAATTCAAAACAACACAGACAAATATTTGGAATTGCAAACAAAAACCCATACATTCAAACAAATAGAATCAGACACACAAACAGAGAAAGACAGACACTTTAGATATTCAAACCAACAAAGACAAATAATTTGACTTGCAAACACTACCCCAGACATGCAAAAAAATATAATCAGACACACAAAAAGAGAAACACACACAATTTTAACATTCAAACCAACCAAGACTAATTCTTGTACTTGCAAACAACCACCCAGACATGCAAACAAATAGAATCAGACACACAAACAGAGACAGACAGACACTTTAACATTCAAACCAACAAAGCCAAAGTCTTGGACTTGCAAACACCAACCCAGACGTGCAAACAAATAGAATCAGACACACAAATAGAGAATGACAGACACTTTAAACATTCAAACCAACAAAGACAAATACTTGGACTTGCAAACACCAACTCAGGCATGCAAACAAATAGAATCAGACACACAAACAGAGAAAGACAGACACTTTATACATTCAAACCAACAAAGACAAATTCTTGGTCTTGCAAACACCAACCCAGACATGCAAACAAATAGAATCAGACACAAAAACAGAGAAAGACATGCACTTTAGATATTCAAACCAACAAAGACAAATACTTGGACTTGCAAACACCAACCCAGACATTCAAACAAAAAGAATTAGACACACAAACAGAGAAAGACAGACACTTTAGACATTCAAAACAACAAAGACAAATTCTCGGACTTGCAAACCTCAACCCAGACATACAAACAAATAGAATCAGACACAAAAACAGTAGACAGGCTGACACTTTAGACTTTCAAACAAACAAAGACAAATACTTGGACTTGCAAACATCAACCCAGACATGCAAACAAATAGAATCAGACACACAAACAGAGAAAGACAGACACTTTAGACATTCAAACCAACAAAGACAAATACTTGGACTTGCAAACACCAACCCTGACATTAAAACAAATATAATTAGACACAAAAATATCTAAAGAGCGGAAATTTATAATTTCCAACAACAATAGACATATTCTTTGTATTTAAAACAACAGCACCGACGTTAAACCAAATAGAATACAAAAAACTAATAAGGGAGGATATACAATGTTGACATTCAAACCACCACTGACAAATTCTAGGATTTGCAAACACCAACCCGAACCTTCAAACAAATAGAAATAGACACACAAACAGAGAAAGACAGACACTTTAGACATTCAAATCAACAACGACAAATTCTTGGACTTGCAAACATCAACCCAGACATGCAAACAAATAGAATCAGACACACAAACAGAAAAAGGCTGACACTTTAGACATTCAAACCAACAAAGACAAATACTTGGACTTGCAAACAACAACCCAGAAATGCAAACAGATAGAATCAGCCACACAAACAGAGAAAGAAAGACACTTTAGACATTCAAACCAACAAAGACAAATACTTGGAATTGCAAACACCAACCCAGACATGCAAACAAATAGAATCAGACACACAAACAGAGAAAGAGAGACACTGTAGACATTCAAACCAACAAAGACAAATTATTGGACTTGCAAACAACAACCCTGACATTCAAACAAATATAATCATACAAACAAACATAGAAAGACAGACAATTTTGACATTCAAACCAACAAAGACAGACTCTTGGACTTGCTTTTATCAACCCAGACATTCAAACAAATAGAATCAGACATACAAACAGAGAAAGACAGAATCTTTAGACATTCAAACCAACAATGACAAATTCTTGGACTCGCAAACACCTGCCCAGACATGCAAACAAATGGAATCAGACACACAAACTGAGAATGACAGACAAGTTAGACATTCAAACAAACAAAGACAAATACTTGGACTTGAAAACTCCAACCCATACATGTAAACAATAGAATCAGACACACAAACAGATAAACACGGACACTTTAGACATTCAAGCCATCAAAGAAAAATTATTTGACTTGTAAACACCAACCCATACAATCAAAAAAATAGAATCATACACACAAACAGAGAACTACATAAACTTTAGAAATTAAAATAAACAAAAGACAAATTCTTGGTCTTGCAAACACCAACCAAGAAATTAAAAAAAATAGAATCAGACAAACAAACAGAGAAAGATAGAAACTTTAGACATTCAAAACAACAAAGACAAATACTTGGACTTGCAAATACCAACCCAGACATGCAAACAAACAGAAACAGACACACAAATAGAGAAAGACTGACACTTTAGACATTCATACCAACAAATACAAATTCTTGGACTTGCAAAAACCAACCCAGACACGTAAACAAATAGAATCAGACATACAAACTGAGACAGACAGAAACTTTAGACATTCAAATCAACAAAGACAAATACTTGGACTTGCAAAAACCAACCCAGACATTTAAAAAAATATAATCAGACATACAAACAGAGAAAGACAGACACTTTAAACGTTCAAAACAACAAAGACAAATTATTGGACTTGCAAACACCAACCCAGACACGCAAACAAATAGAATCAGACACACAAACAGGGAAAGACAGACGCTTTAGACATTCAAACAAACAAAGACAAATACTTGGACTTGCAAACACCAATCCAGACATGCAAACAAATAGAATCAGACACACAAACAGAGAAACGCAGACACTTTACATACAAACAAACAAAGACAAATTCCTGGACTTGCAAACACCAACCCAGACACGCAAACAAATATAATCAGACACACAAACAGAGAAAGAAAGACACTTTAGACATTCAAACTAACAAAGACAAATACTTGGACTTGCAAACACCAACCCAGACATGCAAACAAATAGAATCAGACACACAGACAGAGAGAAAGACAGACACTTTAACATTAAAACCAACAAACCCAAATAATTGGACTTGCAAACACCAAACCAGACATTCAAACAAATAGAATAAGACACACAAACAGATAAAGAAAGACACTTTATAAATTCATAACAAAAAAGAAAAATACTTGTACTTGCAAACACCAACCCGGAAATGAAAACAAATAGAATAAGACAAACAAACAGAGAAAGACAGACACTTTAGACATACAAACCAACAAATACAAATTCTTGGATTTGAAAACATCAACGCAGACATTCAAAAAAATAGAATCAGACACACAAACAGATAAAGGCTGACACTTTAGACATTCAAACCAACAAAGACAAATACTTGGACTTGCAAACACCAACCCAGAAATGCAAACAGATAGAATCAGCCACACAAACAGAGAAAGATAGACACTTTAGACATTCAAACCAACAAAGACAAATTCTTGGACTTGCAAACACCAACCCAGACATTCAAACAAATATAATAAGACACAAAAACAGAGAAAGACAGACACTGTAGACATTCAAACCAAAAAAGACAAATACTTGGGCTTGTAAACACCAACCCAGACATGCAAACAAATATAATCAGACAAACAAACAGAGAAAGACAGACACTTTAGACATTCAAACCAACAAAGCCAAATACTTGGAGTTGCAAACATCAACCCAGATATGCAAACAAATAGAATAAGACACACAAACAGAGAAAGACCGAAAGTTATTACATTCAAAACAACAAAGACAAACACTTGGACTTGCAATCATCAACACATACATTAAAAAATATATAATACGACACAAAACCAGATAAAGAAAGTAGCTTTAGACATTCAAACCAAAAATGAAACATAATTTGACTCGCAAACAGCTTCCCAGACATGACAATAAATAGACTCAGACGCACAAACAGAAAAAGACAGACACGTTAGACATTCAAAAAAACAAAGACAAATACTTGGACTCGCAAACTCCAACCCAGACATGTAAACAATAGAATCAGACACACAAACAGAGAAAGACGGACACTTTAGACATTCAAGCCAACAAAGACAAATTCTTTGACTTGTAAACACCAACACAGACACGCAAACAAATATAATCAGACACACAAAAATAGAAAGAAAGAAACTTTAGAAATTAAAATAAACAAAACACAAATTCTTGGACTTGCAAACACCAACCCAGAAATTCAAAAAAATAGAATCAGACAAACAAACAGAGAAAGATAGAAACTTTAGACATTGAAACCAACAAAGTCAAATACTTGGACTTGCAAAAATCAACCCAGACATGAAAACAAACAGAATCAGACACACAAACAGAGAAAGACTGAAACTTTAAACATTCAAACCAACAAAGACAAATTCTTAGACTTGCAAACACCAACCCAGACATGGAAACAAATACAATCAGACAGACAAACTGAGAAATACAGACACTTTAGACATTCAAAACAACAAAGACAAATACTTGGACTTGCAAACAAAAACCCATAAATTTAAATAAATATAATCAGACATACAAACAGAGAAAGACAGACACTTTAGACATTCAAATCAACAAAGAAGAATTATTGGACTTGTAAACATCAACCCAGACATGTAAACAAATAGAATCAGACACACAAATAGTGAAAGACAGACGCTTTAGACATTCAAACCAACAAAGACAAATACTTGGACTTGCAAACACCAACCCAGACATTCAAACAAATAGAATCAGACACACAAACAGAGAAACGCAGACACTTTACATTCAAACCAACAAAGATAAATACTTGGACTTGCACACAACAACCCAGACACTCAAACAAATAGAATCAGACACACAAACAGAGAAAGAAAGGCACTTTAGAAATTCGAACCAACAAAGACAAATTCTTGGACTTGCAAACACCAACCCACACATGCAAACAAATAGAATCAGACACACAAACAGAGAAAGACAGACACTTTAAACATTCAAACCAACATGCAAACATGCAAACAAATAGAATCAGACACACAAACAGAGAAAGACAGACACATTAGACATTCAAACCAACAAAGACAAATACTTGGTCTTGCAAACACCAACCCAGACATGCAAACAAATAGAATCAGACACAAAAACAGAGAAAGACATGCACTTTAGACATTCAAACCATCAAAGACAAATACTTGGACTTGCAAACACCAACTCAGACATGCAAACAAATAGAATTAGACACACAAACAGAGAAAGACAGACACTTTAAACATTAAAACCAACAAAGCCAAATTCTTGGACTTGCAAACACCAACCCAGACACGCAAACAAATAGAATCAGACACACAAACAGAGAAAGACAGATATTTTAGACATTCAAACCAACAAAGACAAATACGTGGACTTGCAAACACCAACTCAGGCATGCAAACAAATAGAATCAGACACGCAAACAGAGAAAGACAGACACTTTAGACATTCAAACCAACAAAGACAAATTCTTGGTCTTGCAAACACCAACCCAGACATACAAACAAATAGAATCAGGCACAAAAACAGAGAAAGACATGCACTTTAGACATTCAAACCACCAAAGACAAAAACTTGGACTTGCAAACACCAACTCAGACATGCAAAAAAATAGAATCAGACACACAAACAGAGAAAGACAGACACTTTAGACATTAAAACCACCAAAGAAAAATTCTTGGACTTGCAAACATCAACACAGACATGCGAAAAAATAGAATCAGACACACAAACAGGGAAAGACAGACACTTTATACATTCAAACCAACAAAAACAATTTCTTGGTCTTGCAAAGACCAACCCAGATATGCAAACAAATAGAATCAGACACACAAACAGAGAAAGACAGACACTTTAAACAATCAAACCAACAACGACAAATACTTGGACTTGCACACAACACCACAGGCATTCAAAAAAATAGAATAATACACACAAACAGAGAAAGACAGACACTTTAGACATTCAAACCAACAAAGACAATTTCTTGGTCTTGCAAACACCAACCAAGATATGCAAAAAAATAGAATCAGACACAAAATAGAGAAAGACATGCACTTTATACATTATAAACAACAAATACAAATTCTTGGACTTTCAAACACCAACACAGACATTAAAACATACAGAATTACACACAAAAACAGAAAGACAGACACAATAGACATTCAAACCAACAAAGACAAATTCCTCGAATTTAAAACATCAACCCAGAAATGCAAACAAATAGAATCAGACACACAAACAGAGAAAGTCTGTCACTTTAGACATTCAAACAATCAAAGACAAATTCTTGGACTTGCAAACACCAACCCAGACTTGCAAACAAATAGAAACAGAAAAACAATCAAAGAAAGTCAAACACTTTGGATATACATCCCAACAACGTCAAATACATGGAATTGTAAACGTAAACTCAGACATGTAAACAAAAATAAACAGACGCACAAACCTAGAACGACATTCCCTGTAGAAAATAAAACAATCAAAGACAAATTCTTTGACTTGCTAACACCTACTCAGACTATCAAACAAATAGATTCAGACACACACCCAGAGAAAGAGATACACTATAGACATTCAAACAACCACCGAAAAATACTTGGACTTGCAATCACCAACAAAGACATTAAAACACATAGAATCAGAAACAAACTCATATAAGGAGAGAATCTTTATATATACAAACCATAATCTATATATTCTTGGACTTGCATACAACAATCCAGACATGAAAAAAAAAAGACTAAGACACACAAACAGATAAAGAAAGACACTTTAGACATTCAACCCAACAAAGACAAATACTTGGACTTGCAAACCTCAACCCAGACATACAAACAAATAGAATCAGACACACAAACAGAGAAAGACAGACACTTTAGACATTCAAACCAACAAAGACAAATACTTGGACTTGCAAACACCAACCAGGACATGCAAAAAAATAGAATTAGACAAACACACAGATAAAGACAGACACTATAGACATTCAAACCAACAACGACAAAATCCTCGACTTGCAAACATCAACGCAGACATTCAAACAAATAGAATCAGACACACAAACAGAAAAAGTCTGACACTGTAGACATTCAAACCAACAAAGACAAATACTTTGACTTTCAAACACCAACCCAGAAATGCAAAAAAATAGAATCAGACCCACAAACAGAAAAAGAAAGACACTTTAGACATTCAAAACAACAAAGACAAATACTTTGACTCTCAAACAACAACCCAGAAAGGCAAACAAATAGAATCAGACAAACACACAGAGAAAGAGAGACACTGTAGACATTCAAACCAACAAAGACAAATTATTGGACTTGTAAACATCAACCCAGACATGCAAACAAATAGAATCAGACACACAAACAGAGAAAGACAGACACTTTAGACATTCAAACCAACAAAGACAAATTCTTGGACTTGCAAACATCAACCCAGACATGCAAACAAATAGACTCAGACACACAAACAGAGAAAGACCGACACTTTAGACATTCAAATCAACAAAGACAAAAAATAGGACTAGCAATCAGCAACCCAGACATGCAAAAATATATAATCATACATACAAACAGAGAACGACAGAAGCTTTAGACATTCAAACCAACAATGAAAAATTATTGGACTTGCAAACAGCTGCCCAGACATTAAAATAAATATAATCAGACGCACAAACTGAGAATCACAGACACGCTAGACATACAAACCAACAAAGACAAATAGTTGGACTTGTAAACTCCAACCAATAAATGTAAAAAATAGAATCAGACACACAAACAGAGAAAGACGGACACTTTAGACATTCAAGCCAACAATGACAAATTCTTGGACTTGCAAACACCAACCCAAACATGCAAACAAATAGAATCGGACACACAAACAGAGAAAGAAAGACACTCTAGACATTCAAACAAACAAAAGACAAATACTTGGACTTGCAAACACCAACCCAGAAATGCAAACAAATAGAATCAGACACAAAAACAGAGAAAGATCGAAACTTTAGACATTGAAACCAACAAAGGCAAATACTTGGACTTGCAAATACCAACCCAGACATGCAAACAAATAGAATCAGACACACAAATAGAGAAAGACAAACACTTAAATATAAAAGCCAACAAAAACAAATTCTTGGACTTGGAAAGACCGACAAAGACATTTAAACAAATAGAATCAGACAAACCAAATGAGAAAGAATGACAATTTAAACATTCAAACCAAAAAAGGAAAATACTTGGACTTGCAAACACAAACCCAGACATTTAAAGAAATAGAATCAGACATACAAACTGAGAAAGACAGACACTTTAGACATTCAAATCAACAAAGACAAATTATTGGACTTGCAAACATCAACCCAGACATGCAAACAAATAGAATCAGACACACCAACAGGGAAAGACAGACACTTTAGACATTCAAACTAACAAAGACAAATACTTGGACTTGCAAACACCAACCCAGACATTCAAACAAATATAAACAGACACACAAACAGATACACGCAGACACTGTACATTCAAACAAACAAAGACAACTTACTGGACTTGCAAACAACAACCCAGACACGCAAACAAATATAATCAGACACACAAACAGAGAAAGACAGACACTTTAGACATTCAAACTAACAAAGACAAATACTTGGACTTGCAAACACCAACCCAGACATTCAAAAAAATAGAATCAGACACACAAACAGAGAAAGACAGACACTTTAGAAATTGAAACCAACAAAGACAAATACTTGGACTTGCAAATACCAACCCAGACATGTAAACAAATAGAATCAGACACACAAATAGAGAAAGACAGACACTTTAGACATTCATACCAACAAAGACAAATTCTTAGACTTGCAAACACCAACCCAGACATGTAAACAAATAGAATCAGACATAAAAACTGAGAAAGACAGACACTTTAGACATTCAAATCAACAAAGACAAATTCTTAGACTTGCAAACACAAGCCCAGACATGTAAACAAATATAATAAGACAGACAAACAGAGAAAGACAGACACTTTAGACATGCAAACCAACAAAGGCAAATACTTGGACTTGCAAACATCAACCCAGACATGCAAACAAATAGAATCAGAGACACAAACAGAGAAAGACAGACGCTTTAGACATTCACAACAACAAACAAAAATTCTTGCACTTGCAAACATCAACCCATTAATGAAAACAAAAAGAATAAGACAAACCAACCTAGAATCAAACAAACTGTTAACATTCCAGCCACCAAAGAAAAATTCATTGACTTGAAAACACATCAGCACAGACAAGAAAATAGACATAATAGCACACAAAAAAAGAGACAGAAAGAAACTATAAACATTCAAACCAACAAAAACAAATTATTGGAATTGCAAACATCAACCCAGACATGCAAACAAATAGAATCAGACACACAAGCAGAGAAAGACACACACTTTAGACATTCAAACCAACAAAGACGAATAATTAGACTTGCTAACACAATCCTAGACTTGTATACAAATAAAGTCAGACACACAAATAGAGAAAGACAGAAACTATAGACATTCAAACCAACAGAGAAAAATACTTGTACTTTCAAACACTAACCCAGAAATGCAAAAAATAGAATCAGACACACAAACATAGAAAGACACTTTAGATATTCAAACCGACAAAGACAAATACTTTGACTTGCAAATAACAAACCAGACATGCAAAAAGATAGAATCAAACACACACACCTATAAATACCGACACTTTATAAATTAAAACCAAAAAAGACAAATTCTTTGACTTGCAAACACCAACCCAGACATGCAAACAAATAGAATCAGACACATAAACAGAGAAAGACAGACACTTTAGACATTCAAACCAACAAAGCCAAATACTTGGACTTGCGAACATCAACCCAGCCCTGCAAACTAATAGAATCAGACACACAAACAGAGAAAGACAGACACTTTATACATTCAAACCAACAAAGACAAACACTTGGACTTGCATGCAGCAACCCAGACATGCAAACAAATAGAATCAGACATACAAACAGAGAAAGACAGAAGCTTTAGACATTCAAACCAACAATGACAAATTCTTGGACTTGCAAACACCGGCCCAGACATGCAAATAAATAGAATCAGACGCACAAACAGAGAATGACAGACACTTTAGACATTCAAACCAACAAAGACAAATACTTGGACTCGAAAACACCAACCCAGACATGTAAACAATAGAATCAGACACACAAACAGAGAAAGACTGACACTTTAGACATTCAATCCAACAAAGAAAAATACTTGGACTTGAAAAAAAAAACACATAAATTTAAAGAAATAGAATCAGACATAAAAAATGAGAAAGACAGAAACTTTAAACATTCAAATCAACAAAGACAAATTTTTGGACTTGCACACACCAACCCAGACACGCAAACAAATATAATCAGACACACCAATAGGGAAAGACAGACACTTTAGACATTCAAACAAACAAACACAAATACTTGGACTTGAAAACACCAATCCAGACAAGCAAACAAATAGAATCAGACACACACAGAGATACACTCAGACACTTTACATTCAAACCAACAAATACAAAATCCTGGACTTGCAAATACCACCCCAGACACTCACACAAATATAATCAGACACACAAACAGAGAAAGACAGACACTTTAGACATTAAAACTAACAAAGACAAATACTTGGACTTGCAAACAAAAACCCAGACATGAAAAAAAATAGAATCAGACACACAAACAGAGAAAGACAGAAACTTTAGAATTTGAAACCAACAAAGACAAATACTTGGACTTGCAAATACCAACCCAGACATGTAAACAAATAGAATCAGACACACAAATAGAGAAAGACAGACACTTTAGACATTCATACCAACAAAGACAAATTCTTAGACTAGCAAACACCAACCCAGACATGTAAACAAATAGAATCAGACATAAAAACATAGAAAGACAGACACTTTAGACATTCAAAACAACAAAGACTAATACTTAGACTTGCAAACACAAACCCAGACATGAAAACAAAAAGAATAAGACACACAAACAGAGAAAGACAGACACTTTAGACATTCTAACCAACAAAATCAAATTCTTTGACTTGCAAACACCAACCCAGACATTCAAACAAATAGAATCAGACACACAAACAGAGAAAGACAGACTCTTTAGACATTCACATCAACAAAGAAAAATACTTGGACTTGCAAACATAAACCCAGACATGAAAACAAATAGAATCAGACACAGAAACAGAGAAATACAGACACTTTAGACATACAAAACAACAAAGACAAATTCTTTGACTTGCAAACACCAGCCAAGAAATTAAAAAAATAAAATCACACACAAGCAGAGAAAGACAGAAACTTTAGATATTCAAAAAACAAACGACGGATTATTGGACTTGGAAACACCAGTACACACATGAAAAAAAATATAAAGAGACAAACAAAATGATAAAGACTCAAGCTTTTGAGATTAAAACAAACACAGCAATATAATCGGACCTGACCAAATGAAAAAGGAACTACAACAAAATAGAATCCGGCATACAAACAGAGAAATAAATATAATTTATACATAAAAACTGAAAAAGAAAAATTCTTGGACTTGCAAACGCTAACCCAGGCATGCAAACAATAGAATAAGACACACAAACAGAGAAAGACAGACACTTTATACATTAAAACCAACAAAGACAAATACTTGGAACTGCAAACAGCAATCAACACATGAAAACAAAAAGAATCAGAAACTCAAATTGAGGCAGAACGAAACAATATACATTCTAACCAACAAAGACAAATTCTTGGACTTGCAAACACCAACACAGACATGCAAATAAATAGAATCAGACACACAAACAGAGAATGACAGACACTTTAGACAATCAAACCAACAAAGAAAAATTGTTGAACTTGTAAACTCAAACCAATAAATGCAAACAAATAGATTCCGGTTCGAGAACAAATACAGATGGATAGATTTAACATTCATGCCATCAAAAAACATTAATTGGACTTGCAAGCACAAACTCAGATACGGAAAAAAATAGAATCAACCATCCACACAGAAAACGTAAGGCCATATTATCGATTAATGCAACAAAGACAAATACTTGGACTTGCAAACACCAACCCAGACATGCAAACAAATAGAATCAGACACAAAGACAGAGAAAGACAGAGACTTTAGACATTCAAACCACCAAAGACAAATACTTGGACTTGCAAACACCAACCCAGACATGCAAACAAATAGAATCAGACACACAAATAGAGAAAGACAGACACTTTAGACACTCAAAGCAACAAAGACAAATTCTTGGACTTGCAAAAACCAACCCAGACATGCAAACAAATAGAATCAGACATACAAACTGAGAAAGACAGACACTTTAGACATTCAAATCAACAAAGACAAATACTTGGACTTGCAAACACAAACCCAGACATTTAAAAAAATAGAATCAGACATACAAACTGAGAAAGACAGACACTTTAGACATTCAAATCAACAAAGACTAATTCTTGGGCTTGCAAACTTCAACCTAGACATGCAAACAAATAGAATCTGACACACAAACAGAGAAGGACAGACACTTTAGACATTCAAACCAACAAAGACAAATACTTGAACTTGAAAACATCAACCCAGATATGCAAACAAATAGAATCAGACACACAAACAGAGAAACGACAGACACTTTAGACATTCAAACCAACAAAGACAAATTCTTGGACTTGCAAACACCAATTCAGACTCGCAAACAAATAGAATCAGACAAACAACCAGAGAAAGAAAGAAAGTTTCCACACTCAAGAAAAAAACGAAAGATTGAAGGTGTTGCAAAAATCACCCCAGACATGCCATAACAAGTAATCAGAAACAAAAGCAGAGAAGGACAGAAACTTAAGAACATATAACCTACCGTCACACCAACAAGGAAAAACAAAACCAAAACCGAAAATGTACAAAAGAAAAGTTCGGCAAAAACAAAGAAAAAGACAGACACTTTAGACATTCAAACCAACAAAGACAAATTCTCAGGCTTGCAAACACCAACCCAGACACGTAAACAAATAGAATCAGCCATACAAACCGAGAAAGATAGGCACTTTAGACATTCAAACCAACAAAGACAAATACTTGGACTTGCAAACACCAACCCAGACATGCAAACAAATAGATTCAGACACATAAACAGAGAAAGACAGACACTTTAGATATGCAAACCAACCAAGTCAAATACTTGGACTTGCAAACACCAACCCAGACATTCAAACAAATAGAATCAGAGACACAAACAGAGAAAGACAGACGCTTTAGACATTCAAATCACCAAAGACAAATTCTTGGACTTGCAAACATCAACCCAGACATGCAAACAAATAGAATCAGACACACAAACAGAGAAAGACAGACACTTTTGACATTCAAACCAACAAAGACAAATTCTAGGACTTGCAAACAACATACCAGACCTGCAAAAAATAAAATAACACACAATTAGAGAAAGACACACACTTTAGATATTCAAACCAACAAAGAGAAATACTTAGACTTGCAAACATCAACCCCGACTTTAATACAAATATAATCAGACACACAAGATGAAAGAAACACATACGTTAGACGTTCAAACTGACAAAAACAAACTCACTGGCCTTCACACATGAAACAAGACATATAAAAAACCATACTCCGGCACAAAAAATTATAAGTAGATACAATTTATACATTCAAACTTAAAAAGAAAAATTCTTGGACTTGCAAACACTAACCCATACATGAAAACAAATAGAATCAGACCAACCAAAATAGAAAGACATACAATTTAGATATTCCAACAGACAAATAAAAATTCTTAGACTTGCAAATACCAATCCAGACATGCAAAAAAATAGAATCAGATATACAAACCGAGAAAGACAGAAACTTTATACATTCAAACCAACAAAGATAAATTGTTGGACTTGCAAACACCAACCCAGACATGCAAAAAAATATAATTAGACACAGAAACAGAGAAAGATAGACAGTTTAGACATTCAAACCCACAAAGCCAAATTCTTGGACTTGCAAATACCAACCCAGACATGCAAACAAATAGACTCAGACACACAAACAGAGAAAGACAGACACTTTAGAAATTCAAACCAATAAAGACAAATTCTTGGTCTTTCAAACACCAACCCAGACATGCAAACAGATAGAATCATAAACACAATCAGAAATAGCCATAAACCATAGATATACAAACAAAAACAGAACAATTCTTGTACTTGCAAACAGCACCCCGGATATTCAAACAAAAAGAGTAAAAGTAATAAGAAAAGAAAGGCTAACGCTTAATAAAATAAAATCAACAACGACTCATTCTCGGACTTTCAAACATCAACCCACACATGCAAACAAATTGAATCAGACAAACAAACAGAGAAAGACAGACACTTTAGACATTCAAACCATCAAAGACAAATTTTTAGACTAGCAAACACCAACCCAGATATGCAAACAAATAAAATCAGACACAGAAACAGAGAAAGACAGACACTTTAGACTTTCAAATAACCAAAGACAAATTATTTGAATTGCAAAAAAAAACCCAGACAGGAAAAAAATATAATCAAATACGCAAGCAGAGAAAGACAGACACTTTAGACATTAATAACAACAAGGACAAATTGTTGTACTTACAAAAACCAACCCAGAAAGTCAAAAACTAGAAACAGAAAAGCAAGCAGAGAAAGACAGACACTTTAGACATTAAAAACAAAAAACACAAATTCTTGGTCATGCAAACTCCAACACATAAATTAAAAAAACTATAATCAGACACAAAAAAATATAAATACAGACACTTTATACATTAAAACCACCAAAAACAAATAATTTGACTTGCCAACAAAAACCCATACAATCAAAAAAATATAATGAGAAACACAAACAGAGAAAGACAAACACTTTAGACATTCAAACCAACAAAGACAAATACTTTGACTTGCAAACAACAACCCAGACATGCAAACAAATAGAATCAGACACACAAACAGAGAAAGACATATACTATATACATTCAAACCAACAAAGACAAATTCTTGGACTTTCAAACATCAACCCAGATATGCAAACAAGTAGAATCAGAAATACAAACAGAGAAAGACAGACACTTTAAACATTCAAACCAACAATGACAAATACTTGGACTTGCAAACACCAATCCAAACATGCAAACAAATAGAATCAAATACACAAACAGAGAAAGACAGACAATTTAGACATTCAAACCAACAAAGACAAATTCTTGGATTTGCAAACACCAACCCAGACATGCAAACAAATAGAATTAGACACGCAAACAGAGAAAGACGGACCCTTTAGACATTCAAACCAACAAAGATAAATACTTGGACTTGCAAACACCAACACAGAAATGCGAACAAATAGAATCAGACACACAAACAGAGACACAGACAGACACTATAGACATTCAACTAAACAAAGACAAATACTTGGAGTTGCAAACACCAACCCAGACATGCAAACAAATAGAATAAGACACACAAACAGAGAAAGACAGTCACTTTAGACATTCAAACCAACAAAGACAAATACTTTGACTTGCAAACACCAACACAGGCATGAAAACAAATATAATAAGACACACACACAGAGAAATACAGAAACATTAGACATTCAAACCAACAAAGACAAATTCTTGGACTTGCAAACACCAACCCAGACAAGCAAACAAATAGAATCAGACACAAAAACAGATAAAGACTTTCGCTTTATACATTCAAACCAACAAATACAAATACTTGGACTTGTAAACACCAACTCAGACATGCAAAAAAATAAAATAAGACACACAAACAGAGAAAGACAGACACTTTAGACATAAAAACCATCAAAGCCAAATTCTTGGAGTTGCAAACACTAACCCAGACATGGAAACAAATATAATCAGACACATAATCAGAGAAAGACAGACATTTTAAACATTCAAACCAACAAAGACAAATACTTGGACTTGCAAACACCAACTCAGGCATGCAAACAAATAGAATCAGACACACAAACAGAGAAAGACAGTCACTTTAGACATTCAAACCAAAAAAGACAAATTCTTGGTCTTAACAAACACCAACCCAGACATACAAACAAATAGAATCAGTCACAAAAACAGAGAAAGACATTCAATTTAGACATTCAAACCACCAAAGACAAAAATTTGGACTTGCAAACACCAACACAGACATGCAAAAAAATAGAATCAGACACACAAACAGAGAAAGACAGACACTTTAGTAATTCAAACCAACAAAGACAAATTCTTGGACTTTGAAACATCAACCCAGACATGCGAAAAAATAGAATCAGACACACAAACAGAGAAATACATGCACTTTAGACATTCAAACCATCAAAGACAAATACTTGGACTTGCAAACACCAACCCAGACATGCAAACAAATAGAATCAAACAAACAAACAGAGAAAGACAGACAATTTGTACATTCAAACCAACAAAGAAAAATACTTGGACTTGCAAACACGAGACCACACAAGCAAACCAATAGAATCAGACACAAAAACAGAAAAAGACAGACACTTTAGATATTCAAACAAACAAAGACAAATACTTTGCCTTGCAAACACCAACCCAGACATGCAAACAAATAGAATCAGACACACAAACAGAGAAAGGCAGACACTTTAGACATTCAAATCACCAAAAACTAATTCTTGGACTTGCAAACGTCAACCCAGATATGCAAACAAATAGAATCAGACACACAAACAGAAAAAGGTAGATACTTTAAACGTTCTAAATAAAAAAGACAAATACTTAGACATGCAAACACCAGCCCAGACATGCGAACAAATAGAATCGGATACATAAACAGAGAAAGACAGACACTTTAGACATTAAAACCACCAAAGACAAATTCTTGGACTTACAAACACCAACCCAAACATGCAAAAATAAAATCACACACAAGCAGAGAAAGACTCACACTTTAGACATTCAAACCAACAAAGACAAATTCTTGGACTTGCAAACACAAACCCAGACATGCAAACAATAGAATCAGACACACAAACAGAGAAAGACAGACACTATAGACATTCAAACCAACAAAGACAAATACTTGGACTTGCAAACACCAACCCAGACATGCAAACAAATAGAATCAGAAACAAAAACAGAGAAAGACATGCACTTTAGACATTCAAACCATCAAAGACAAAACTTTGACTTGCAAACACCAACTTAGACATGCAAACAAATAGAATCAGACACACAAACAGAGAAAGACAGACACTTTAGACATTCAAACCAACAAAGACAAATTCTTGGACTTGCAAACATCAACCCAGACATGCGAAAAAATAGAATCAGACACACAAACAGAGAAATACATACACTTTAGACATTCAAACCACCAAAGACAAATACTTGGACTTGCAAACACCAACCCAGACATGCAAACAAATAGAATCATACATACAAACAGAGAAAGACAGACTCTTTAGCCATTCAAACCAACAAAGACAAATTCATCGACTTGCAAACACAAACCCTGACATGCAAACAGATAGAATCAGACACACAAACAGAAAAAGACAGACACTTTAGATATTCAAACCAACAAAGACAAATACTTGGACTTGCAAACACCAACCCAGACATTCAAACAAATAGAATCAAACACACAAACAGAGAAAGGCAGACACTTTAGACATTCAAATCACCAAAAACTAAGTCTTGGACTTGCAAACATCAACCCAGACATGCAAAAAAATAGAATCAGACGCACAAAGAGAGAAAGACAGACACTGTAGACATTCAAACCAACAAAGATAAATACTTGGAATTGCAAACACCAATCCAGACATGCAAACAAATAGAATCAGACACAAAAACAGATAAATACAGACACTTTAGACATTCAAACCACCAACGACAAATTCTTGGACTTGCAAACACCAGCCCAGACATGAAAAAAATAAAATCACACACAAGCAGAGACATACACACACTTTAGATATTCAAACCAACAAAGACAAATACTTGGACTTGCAAACACCAACCCAGAAATGCAAACAATAGAATCAGACACAAAAACAGAGAAAGACAGACACTTTAGACATTCAAACCAACAAAGACAAATACTTGGACTTGCAAACACTAATCCAGACATGCAAACAAGTAGAATCAGATACACAAACAGAGAAAGACAGACACTTTAGACATTCAAACAAACAAAAACAAATTCTTGGACTTGCAAACACCAACCCAGATATGCAAACAAATAGAATTAGACACAAAAAAACAGAGAAAGACAGACACTATAGACATTCAAACCAACAAAAACAAATTCTTGGACTTGCAAACACCAACCCAGACCATGCAAACAAATAGAATCAGACACACAAACAGAGAAAGACAGACACTTTAGATATTCAAAACAACAAAGATAAATACTTGGACTTGCAAACACCAACCCGGACATGCAAACAAATAGAATCAGACACACAAACAGAGAAAGACAGACACTTTAGACATTCAAACCATCAAAGACACATTCTTGGACTTGCAAACAACAACCCACAAATGCAAACAAATAGAATCAGACACACAAACAGAGAAAGACAGACCCTTTAGACATTCAAACCAACAAAGACAAATATTTAGACTAGCAAACACCAACCCAGACATGCAAACAAATAGAATCAGACACAGAAACAGAGAAAAAGAGACGCTTTAGACATTCAAACCACCAAAGACAAATTTTTTGAATTGCAAATATCAACCCACAAATGCAAACAAATAAAATCAGAATCGCAAACAGAGATAGGACAGACACTTTAGACATTCAAACCAACAAAGACCAATTTTTAGACTAGCAAACACCAACCCAGACATTAAAAAAAATAGAATAAGACACATAAACAGATAAAGACAGACACTTTAGACTTTCAAATAACCAAATACAATTTCTTGTACTTACAAAAAACAACCCATACAGGAAAAAAATAGAATCAGACACGCAATCAGAGAAAGACGAACACTTTAGACATTTAAACCAACAAAAACAAATGCTTTGACTTGCAAATACCAATCCAGACATTCAAACAAATAGAATCAGATATACAATTAGAGAAAGACAGACACTTTAGACATTCAAACCAACAAAGATAAATACTTGGACTTTAAAACACTAACCCAGACATTCGAACAAATAGACTAAGACACACAAACAGAGAAACAGACAGACAATTTGGAAAATCAAACCAACAAAGACAATTTCTTGGACTTGCAAACACCAACCCAGACATGCCCAAAAATAGAGTCAGACACACAAACAGATAAAGACACACACTTTAAACATTCAAACCAACAAATACAAACACTTGGACTTGCAAACACCAAATCAGAAATTAAAACAAATAGAGTAATACACAAAAACAGAGAAAAACAGACACTTTAGACATTCAAACCAACAAAGACAAATACTTGGACTTGCAAACACCGACTCATACATGCAAACACATAGACTTAGAAACAAAAACAGAAGAAGACAGACACTTTATATATACAAACCAACAAAGACAAATAATTGGACTTGCAAACACCAACCCAGACATGCAAACTAATAGAATAAGACACACGATCAGAGAAAGAGAGACGCTTTTGACAATCAATACACAAAAGACAAATTCTTTGACTTCCAAACACCAACCCATACATGAAAACAATAGAATCAGACACAAGAACAGAGATAGACAGAAACTTTATAGATAAATTAAAATACAGACAAAATCTTTGACTTGCAAACACAAATCCAGACATTAAAACAAATATAATCAGATAAAAAAACAGAGAAAGACAGAAACTTTAGACATTCAAACCAACAAAGAAAAATACTCGGACTTGCAAACAACAACCCAGACATGCAAACAGATAGAATCAGAAACAGAAACAGAGAAAGACAGACACTTTAGAAATTCAAACCAACATAGAAAAATACTTGGAATTGCAAAAACCGACCCAGACATGAAAACAAATAGAATAAGACACACAATCAGAGAAAAACAGACACTTTAAAAATTCAAACCCAAAAAGAAAAATACTTGGACTTGCAAACACCGACCCAGACATTCAAACAAATAGAATTAGACAGATAAACAGAAGAAGACAGGCACTTTAGATTTACAAACCAACAAAAAAACATACTTTGACTTGCAAAAAACTACATAGAAATTCAAACAAATAGAATCATACACAATAACAGAGAAAGACATACAATTGAGACATTCAAAAAAGCACAGACAAATAATTGGACTTTAAAACACCAACACAGACATTCAAACAGAGAGAATCAGACACACACACAGAGAAAGACAGACAGTTTAGATCTACAAACCCACCAAGACAAATACTTTGACTTGCAAACACAACCCCAGACATTCAAACAAATATAATCAGACACACAAACAGAGAAAGACAGACTCTTTAGACATTCACATCACCAAAGAAAAATTCTTGCACTTGCAAACAAAAACCCAGACATGCAAACAAATAGAATCAGACACACAAACAGAGAAAGACAGACACTTTAGACATTCAAACCACCAAAGACAAATTCTTGGACTTGCAAACACCAACCCAGACATGCAAAAAATAAAATCACACACAAGCAGAGAAAGACACATACTTTAGATATTCAAACCAACAAAGACAAATACTTGGACTTGCAAACACCAACCCAGACATGCAAACAAATAGAATCAGACACACAAACAGTGAAAGACAGACACTTTAGGCATTCAAATCAACAAAGACAAATTCTTTGACTCGCCAACATCAACCAAGACATCCGAAAAAATAAAATCAGACAGACAAACAGAGAAAGACACACACTTTTGAGATTCAAAGCAACAAGGAAAAATTCTTGGACTTGCAAACAACAACCCAGACATGCAAACAAATAGAATCAGACACAAAAACTGAGAAATACAGGCACTCTAGACATTCAAACAAACAAAGACAATTTCTTGGACTTGCAAACACCAACCCAGACATGCAAACAAATAGAATCAGACACACAAACAGAGAAAGACATGCACTTTAGGCATTCAAGCCAACAAATACAAATAATTTGACTTGCAAAAACCAACCAAGACATTCAAACAAATGGAATTAAACACAAAAACAGGGAAAGACAGACACTTTAGACATTCAAACCAACAAATACAAATTCCTCTATTTGCAAACACCAACGCAGAAATGCAAACAAATAGAATCAGACACACAAACAGTAGACAGGCTGACACTTTAGACATTCAAATACACAAAGACAAATACTTGGACTTGTAAACACCAACCCAGACCTGCAAACAAAAAGAATCAGACACACAAACAGAGAAAGGCAGACACTTAAGACATTCAAACAAACAAAGACAAATTCTTGGACTTGCAAACACCAACTCAGACATGCAAACAAAAAGAATCAGACACACAAACAGAGAAAGGCAGACACTTTAGACATTCAAACCAACAAAGACAAATTCTTGGTCTTGCAAACACCAACCAAGACATGCAAACAAATAGAATCAGACACACAAACAGAGAAAGACAGACACTTTAGATATTCAAACCACCAAAGACAAATACTTGGACTTGCAAACACCAACCCAGACATTCAAACAAATAGAATCAGACACACAAATAGAGAAAGACAGACAATTTAGACATTCAAACCAACAAAGACTAATTCTTGGACTTGCAAACATCGACCCAGACATGCAAACAAATAGAATCAGACACACAAACAGAGAAAGACAGACACTTTGGATTTTCAAACCAACAATGACATATACTTGTAATTGCAAACACCTATCCAGAAATTCAAACAGAGAGAATCAGGCAAACAAACAGATAAAGACAGACACTTTAGACATTCAAAACAACAAAGACAAATTGTTGGACTTGCAAACACCAATCCAGACATGCAAACAGATAAAATCAGACACACAAACAAAGAAAGAAAGACACTTTAGAAATTAAAACCTACAAAGACAAATCCTTTGATTTGCGAACACGAAAACAGACATGGAAACAAATATAATCAGACACAGAAACAGAGAAATACGGACCCTTTAAACATTCAAACCAAGAAAGACAAATACTTGGACTTGCAAACACCAACCCAGACATGCAAACAAATATAATCAGACACACAGACAGAGAGACAGACAGACACTTTAGACATTCAAACCAACAAAGACAAATTCTTGGACTTGCAAACATCAACCCAGACATGCAAACAAATAGAATGAGACACACAAACAGAGAAGGACAGTTACTTTAGACATTCAAACCAACAAAGACAAATTCTTGGACTTGCAAACGTCAACCCAGACATGCAAACAAATAGAATCAGACACACAAACAGAGAAAGACAGACACTTTAAACATTCAAACCAACAAAGACAAATTCTAACAAATAGAATGAGACATGGAAACAGAGAATGACGGACCCTTTAGACATTAAAACGAAGAAAGATAAATACTTGGACTTGCAAACACCAACCCAGACATGCACACAAATAGAATCAGACACACAAACAGAGAGAAACACAGACACTTTAACATGCAAATCAACAAAGACAAATTCTTGGACTTGCAAACATCAACCCAGACATGCAAACAAATAGAATGAGACACACAGACAGAGAAAGACAGACCCTTTAGACATTTAAACCAACAAAGATAAATACTTGGACTTGCAAACACCAACCCAGACATGCAAACAAATAGAATCAGACACACAAACAGAGAAAGACAGACACTTTAAACAATCAAACCAACAACGACAAATACTTGGACTTGCAAACAACAACACAGGCATTCAAAAAAATAGAATCAGACACACAAACAGATAAAGACAGACACTTTAGACATTCAAACCAACAAAGACAAATTCTTTGACTTTAAAACACCAACAAAGACAAGCAAACAAATAGACTCAGACACAAAAATAGAGAGAGACATGAAATTTATACATTCTAACCAACAAAGCCAAATACTTGGACTTGCAAACATCAACCCAGCCAAGCAAACAAATAAACTTAGACACACAAACACATAAAGACCGAAACTATAGACATTAAAATCAACAACGCCAAATACTTGGACTTGCATGCAGCAACCCAGACATGCAAACAAATAGAATCAGACATACAAACAGAGAACGACAGAAGCTTTAGACATCCAAACCAACAATGACAAAATCTTGGACTTGAAAAAACCGACCCAGACATTGAAACAAATATAATGATATATATAAACCTAAAAAGAAATACGCTTTGAGCATACCAATATACGTTTACAGCTTCTTTAGCTTGCAAACTTCAACCCAGACACGTGATAAAACAGAAGCTGACACACACGCAGAGAAGGACAGACACGCTAAGCGTATATACCAACAAAGACAAGTACTCAAATTAGTAAACATCAACTCAGACCTGACATAAGATGGACTCCAAACCGAAGACCAAAAAAGAAAGGCCAATACTAAGTAACACTAAACAAAAGACAAATTCTTGGACTTGCAGACACCAACCCATAAATTCCAAAAAACAGAATCAGACAAACACACAGATAAATACCTACTCTTTAGAATTTCAAAACAACAAAGAAAAAGTTTATAACAGGTAGTTACCAGTCCAGAGAAGTATTTAACCAGACAATAAACAACAAATAGGGACCGACAGACATAGCAAACAATAATACCACCACATACAAATATGAAAACAAGCACACACAACCCCAGACATGCAAACACATAAAATCAGCCGCATAGAACGGGAAAGCCTAGAACTTATGACACACTAAAAACAAAAGTCCGATTCTTTTATTTGCAAACACCAATCCAGAAAATCATGCTCAGAGAGTTAGACACACAAACAGTGAACAACACACATTTTAGATATTCAATTGGACACCGACAAATTCTTGGACTTGCAAACATCAATTCAGACATGCAAACAAATAGAATCAGACACACCAACAGGGAAAGACAGACACTTTAGACATTCAAACTAACAAAGACAAATACTTGGACTTGCAAACACCAGCCCAGACATGCAAACAAATATAATCAGACACACAAACAGAGAAACGCAGACACTTTACATTCAAACCAACACCGACAAATACTTGAACTTGCAAACACCAACTCGGACATGCAAACAAATAGAATCAGACACACAAACAGAGAAAGAAAGACACTTTAGACATTCAAACTAAAAAAGACAAATACTTGGACTTGCAAACACCAACCCAGACATGCAAACAAATATAATCAGACACACAAACAGAGAAAGACAGAAACTTTAGAAATTGAAACCAACAAAGACAAATACTTGGACTTGCAAATACCAACCCAGACATGTAAACAAATAGAATCAGACACACAAATAGAGAAAGACAGACACTTTAGACATTCGAACCACCAAAAACATATCCTTGGACTTGTAAACACCAACCCTGACATAAAAACAAATATAATCAGAAACACGAACATAGCTAGACTGACGCTTTAAGAATTCAATCCTACACATACAATTTCAAGGAATTTCAAAAACCTGTCCGGGCTTGTATGCAGAATTAATACACTCACCATACAGAGAAAGACATGCACTTTAGACATTCAAACCAACAAAGACAAATACTTGGACTTGTAAGCAGCAACCCAGACATGCAAACAAATAGAATCAGACATACAAACAGAGAAAGACAGAAGCTTTAGACATTCAAACCAACAATGACAAATTATTGGACTTGCAAACACCGTCCCAGACATGCAAATAAATAGAATCAGACACACAAACAGAGAAAGACAGACACTTTAGACATTCAAACCACCAAAGACATATACTTGGACTCGAAAACACCAACCCAGACATGTAAACAATAGAATCAGACACACAAACAGAGAAAGACGGACACTTTATACATTCAAGCCAACAAAGACAAATTCTTGGACTTGCAAACACCAACCCAAACATGCAAACAAATAGAATCAGACACACAAACAGAGAAAGAAAGACACTTTAGACATTCAAACAAACAAAACACAAATACTTGGACTTGCAAACACCAACCCAGAAATGCAAACAAATAGAATCAGACACAAAAACAGAGAAAGATAGAAACTTTAGACATTGAAACCAACAAAGACAAATACTTGGACTTGCAAATACCAACCCAGACATGCAAACAAATAGAATCAGACACACAAAAAGAGAAAGACTGAAACTTTAGACATTCAAACCAACAAAGACAAATTCTTGGACTTGCAAACACCAACCCAGACATGTAAACAAATAGAATCAGACATACAAACTGAGAAAGACAGACACTTTAGACATTCAAATCAACAAAGACAAATACTTGGACTTGCAAACACAAACCCAGACATTTAAAGAAATAGAATCAGACAGACAAACTGAGAAAGACAGACACTTTAGACATTCAAAACAACAAAGACAAATTCTTGGACTTGCAAACATCAACCCAGACATGAAAACAAATAGAATCAGACACACAAACAGGGAAAGACAGACACTTTAGACATTCAAACTAACAAAGACAAATACTTGGACTTGCAAACACCAACCCAGACATGCAAACAAATAGAATCAGACACACAAACAGAGAAAGGCAGACACTTTAGACATTCAAACCAACAAAGACAAATTCTTGGACTTGCAAACACCAACCCAGACATACAAACAAATATAATCAGACATACAAACAGAGAAAGAAATACACTTTAGAAATTCAAACTAAAAAATACAAATTCTTGGACTTGCAAACACAAACCCAAACATGCAAACAAATAGAATCAGACACACAAACAGAGAAACACAGACACTTTAGACTTTGAAACCAACAAAGACAAATACTTGGACTTGCAAAAACCAACCCAGACATGTAAACAAATAGAATCAGACACACAAACAGAGAAAGACAGACACTTTAGACATTCAAACCAACAAAGACAAATACTCAGACTTGCAAACACCAACCCAGACATGTAAACAAATAGAATCAGACATACAAACTGAGAAAGACAGACACTTTAGACATTCAAAACAACAAAGACAAATACTTAGACTTGCAAACACAAGCCCAGACATGTAAACAAATAGAATCAGACAAACAAACAGAGAAAGACAGACACTTTAGACATGCAAACCAACAAAGGCAAATACTTGGACTTGCAAACATCAACCCAGACATGCAAACAAATAGAATCAAACACACAAACAGAGAAAGACATGCACTTTAGACATTCAAACCAACAAAGACAAATACTTGGACTTGTAAACATCAACCCAGACATGCAAACAAATAGAATCACTCTCACAAACAGAGAAAGACATGCAATTTAGACATTCAAACCAACAAAGACAAATACTTGGACTTGCAAATTCCAACCCAGACATGCAAAAACATTGAATCAGACACACAAACAAAGAACGACAGACACTTTAGACATTCAAATCAACAAAGACAAATACTTGGACTTGCAAACACCAACCCAGACATGCAAACAAATATAATCAGACACACAAACAGAGAACGACATGCACTTTAGACATTCAAACCAACAAAGACAAATACTTGGACTTTCAAACATCAACCCAGACATGCAAACAAATAGAATCAGACACAAAAACAAAGAAAGACAGACACTTTAGACATTCAAATCAACAAAGACAAATACTTGGACTTGCAAACACCCACCCAGACATGCAAACAAATAGAATTAGACACACGAACAGATAAAGACTTTCACTTTAGACATTCAAACCAACAAAGCCAAATACTTGGACTTGCAAACACCAACCCAGACATGCAAACAAATAGAATCAGACACTTAAACAGAGAAAGACAGACATTTTAGACATTCAAACCAAAAAAGTCAAATTCTTGGACTTGTAAACACCAACCCGGACATGCAAACAAATAGAATCAGGCACCCAAACCGAAATAGACATGCACTTTTGACATTCAAACCAACAAAGACAAATTCTTGAACTTGAAAACACCAACCCAGACATGCAAACAAATAGAATCAGACACACAAACAGAGAAAAACAGACACTTTAGAGATTCAAACCAACAAAGACAAATTCTTGGGCTTGCAAACACCAACCCAGACATGCAAACAAATAGAATCAGACACATAAACAGAGAAAGACAGACACTTTAGACATACAAACCAACAAAGACAAATTCTTGAACTTGCAAAAACCAACCCAGACATGCACATAAATAGATTGAGACATACAAACAGAGAATGACAGGCACTTTAGACATTCAAACCAACAAAGACAAATTCTTGGACTTGCAAACATCAACCCAGACATGCAAACAAATAGAATCAGACACACAAACAAAGAAAGACAGACACTTTAGATATTCAAATCAACAAAGACAAATATTTGGACTTGTAAACACCAACCCAGATATGTAAACAAATAGAATCAGACACACAAACAGAGAAAGACATGCACTTTAGACTTTCAAACCAACAAAGGCAAATACCTGGACTTGCAAACATCAACCCAGACATGCAAACAAATAGAATCAGAGGCACAAACAAAGAAAGACAGACGCTTTAGACATTCAAACCAACAAAGAAAAATTCCTGGACTTGCAAACACCAACCCAGACATGTAAACAAATAGAATCAGACACACAAACTGAGAAAGACATGCACTTTAGACATTCAAATCGACAAAGACAAATTCTTGAACTTGCAAACACCAACCCAGGCATGCAAACAAATAGAATCAGACACACAAACAGAGAAAGACGGACACTTTAGACATTCGAACCAACAAAGATATATTCTTGGACTTGCAAACACCAACCCAGACATGCAAACAATCAGATTCAGACATACTAATCGAGAAAGACAGACACTTTAGACATACAAACCAACAAAGACAAATTGTTGAACTTGCAAACACCAACCCAGAAAAACAAATAGATTCAGACATGCAAACAGAGAATGACAGGCACTTTAGACATTCAAACCAACAAAGACAAATTTTTGGAATTGCAAAAACCAACCCAGATATGCAAACAAATAGATTCAGGCATGCAAACAGAGAAAGACAGGCACTTTAGACATACAAACTAACAATGACAAATTCTTGAATTTGGAAACTCCAACCCAGACATACAAACAAATTGATTCAAAAAAGTATTAAAAAAATTGTGGGGCCCGGGGGACCTTTGAGGGCTCAGGGGGCATTTGGGACCCAAGGGGGGCCTGCGGAGGCCCGGGGACATTTGGGGTAGAGGGGGTATTTGGGGGTCCGGGGGCATTTTGGGAGCTCGGGGGGCATTTGGGGTTCTGGGGGCATTTGGGGGCTCGTATGACCCCGGAGGGGCCCATTGGGGTTGGGGGGGGGCCCTTTGGGGTTTGGGTAGGGGACCTCACAACACTGTTCAAATGGAACTTGTGTATTATAATGACCACAGAGTATCACCCTCAAATCATCTTCTAAATCATCTTCTAAAATCATCTTTTAAAATGTCTCAAACGGTTTCGCCCAAATAAGCCCCTAAAATGTCTCAAACTGTTTCGCCCAAATAATCCCTAAACGTAATTTCTGCGTGTTCCTTTTGTTTTTGCATCCCTGCGCTGTCATATTTGAAATTCCTATAAAACCCTTTACCGCGTTAATCTCTTCATCTCTAAGGTGTTCCTAGTTACACTATTATGGCTTCGATAGAATATTAATTTATCCCTCAGACCTATTGATCAAATAAGCCATATTTAAAAAAAGAATATCAATTTATCTCTGCCACTAAAGATCAAAGAAGCCATATTTAAAAATAGAAAATCAATTTATCTCTTTAGAGTCCCGCATAATTCCTAAGAAACAGGTGATGTCATTTCTAATTCCCTTTTCGTAGATCAATAATTCCCATCGATTTTGCAAATCAATTTCTCGGAAATTCTCTCCCCTCGATTATGCAAATCAAGCTTTCAGAAATTTAGTTCCCCTCTTGTGGATCAATACATTGTCTATATGGTTAGGCACATGTGCACTCAATTGTAGGTGGCAGCAGTGGTGTGGGTTCGGAGTCATTGTGCCCTTCCTACTTCAGTCACGTGCCAACAACAATGAAAGATATAAGAAAAAACAATGTGGAGTGCGAGTTTGTTTATTAATTGAGTTATACCGGGATCACCTGAGTTATGGAAAGTCAAAAGCAAAGCCTATTTTAACCGAGATAAGAAAAGTGCAGCATTGGGCAGGATATTGCAGACGGTAAAGACATTGAAACCTGATTGTACAGTTTTCGAACTAAAAAATAAAATTTCTAAAAAAACTAAAAAAAGTTCTTAATATTTTAAGAACAAATTTCAATCTCAAATATAAGGCAATGGAGCAAAAAAAGAAGTCTGGAGCTTCAGCAGATGACATCCCACTACCTTCCCTGTGGTACTAGAATGACCTTGCATTCATTAGGGATCAGATTGAAATTGCTGAAGCAGAAACAATAGAGGAAAGAATTTTACTTTATTGTACTAGCATTAGAAACTAGATGATTTGGTGGGTGGTGTTTATCCCCCCCTGAACCCCCCCCCCCTGCTGAAAATCTCCTTTCAGAAAACAACACCCCTATGCGGCTGGTTGGTCTCTAATCCCTCTGCACTTTAAAAAGAAAGGACTAGAACTCTCAATTTCTAATCTAATGAGCACACTTCGAAGTTTCTGCGATCATGAGGCGGAGGAAGGGGCTGTCCCCCTCCTATACAAAATATATTCTCCTTATTTTGGGGTTTCATGTTACTTTTTACTTTCATAACAACAGCGTAGACCAGAATTATTCCCAGAAACATAAGGGAGTAGATATCGATTTAACAGATTCTGATGTGTTTTTTAAAGTTTCTCTTGTACACCTCTCGCCTACCAAAAAAACCTTTGCTTGAAATACCTTTTTGCCTCAATTGTAGAGTTGCCTTTGTTTTTTTGAAGTTGTGACATCAGTTTAATGCCTTGTCTCCATGATCCAGATTCCACAGCACTTGTCCAGACTTCTTCAACATCAACGTCGTGATTTTGTAAATATTGGGGTCTAGTTCTCCTGCTCAAGTAATTGTGCAGATGACAGCATGCCAAAACAATTTTCTAACTTTGTTTGGCTCAAATTTATTTTCTCTTTGAAATATTTTGAATCGTTTTGTCAGAATTCCGAAATCATTTTCATCTACTCTCCTTGCACGAGGCAATATATAGTTGAAAATTGTTTTCTCGCTGTCAAAATAGCTCTATTTTAATGCTTAATGAAATTAGGGACTAGTTGAAAAGCATCATCGCCTGCAAACACGTATGGAAAGTTTATATCCGTACCCGGTAACTCACGTGGATTAGGTACGTTAAGTTTGTTCTCAGACAGCTTACGCCAAGACAACGTGTTCTTCATGATTCCACCATCTAACACTCTGCCATTGGCTCCCACGTCTACCATCATAAATTGATAATTTGTGTCAACAATAGCCATAAGCACGTTACTGAAATACCCCTTATAGTAATAATATTAAGAGCCGGATTTGGCAGGCTTTTGCATTGACACATGCTTGCCATCGACGCTTCCAATGCAATTTTGAAAATTTCACTGGTCTTCAAATTCCTTTGAAATCTGTTTCAATCCCTCTTTAGATTTTAGAACCTAAAAAGAAGAAAGAAAAATCAATAAATCTTACTCATCGCTACATAAAAAAAAGAAATAAATGTAAAAATTGACGTAATTAAATATTGTTAAGCATAATATTCAAATTTGTTATTAATTTATTTATTTCTTATTTATTGCAGCAACAGTTTCCCAATGAAGACTCGCAAGGTAAAGTGTCTCCTTCAAGAAGTGCTGAACCAACTGATCCCAAACCGTTCCTCCCTCCAAAGAGAAAAAAAAGGTCAGCCAGATTCCACTGATCAACTTGTGGAGTTAGCTACGGAATACTTCAAGCAGCCTCACACAGAAGAGAATATTCTAGCTCAAGGTTGGGCTATGAAAATCACGAAGCTGCGTCCAGACCAAAAACGATTTGCTGAAAAAACCATTAACGATACGCTTTTTGAAGAGGAGTTGTGCAATCTGGCAAGGGAAGGAGTGTGGTTTGAAACGCATCAAAGTTGGTCACCCTTGTCATCGACCTTGCCTCACTCAAGTTATTCAGGTTATAATTGGCAATACCATCAACACCCTCCTCCCAAAGTCCTCATGACTTCCCCTTCTCGTATAGCTGACCACCCATCCACCTCGGCTTCACAACCCACACAACTTGAAAACGTAGAAAATACTGCTGAGTTCGGTTCGAAATATACCTCTATGTGAGACGAGTTAAACAAATTAAAAAAAAAATTGCAAAGATTTTTCAGTTTTTGATTCTGGTTATTTGAATTTTTAATTATTCTTTTATTCAATTAAATACTTCAAGTGATTTAATTTCATTTTTGTCATGTTTTTGTAATCGCTTTGTTTATTTGAATTTTTAATTACTTTTTTATTAAATTTATCAGCAAGTTTTATAATTTACTTTTGTCATGTTTGTATAAAAAAAAATATTATCTCCTTTGCCCTAGAGCCAAGCATACATCGTAATTATTTTTTGGTACTTGTTCATTATTCAGAACACACTCAAGAATTTTATCTACAAGATCTGACAAAACCGGTCTGTATTTGGAGACAATTAGCTTAGGATCAGTGAAAAAACTACGTTGTAGGTATATTATAGCTAATTATCTAATATATAGAGTTGTTATTGGGGTTAGGTATTTAATATAATGCACTCTGGGCAGCCTGCTCTTCGTAATTCTCTGTAGTAGTTCACATAATTTTGTTAACAAAGTATTATATTTTCATCATATTTTGGTATATTTCTTTGGATTAACCTAACCTCACTTCTAGGATGTGTTCTGACTAATCGACATGTACCTTTTTTTTATTCATTTTGTGTTAAAAATGTAAAAGAAATAAAGAGAAATGTGATAAATACCTGAATGTTATATTTCAACGCCTCGATAATTACAGAACATGTTTCCATATGATGAGCTCCAGAGTCTGGGGAGTAATGGTGCAGATAAATTTGAGGTCTTCTCCATGCCCGAAGCTAGCTACCTCAATGTGATGGAAAGTCTCTGAGTCGCAGGAATTGCTTTTCGTATATATGTATCTTTCTTCTCTATATTGAGCCGTACTAACTTGAGTAAAAAATCATAACTATCTTTTCTATTCTGATAAAGTTCCTGTAGTTGTCTTGTTCTGTATCGCGCAGAACGTTCAGTAAATAATCATAAGTGAAGCGATTTCTCATCTTGGACCAACGACGTTTCCTTTTTTCTTTTTTTCCCCGCTTTAGCGTAACCAAAGTACATTCTAGAATAGCCAAATCAGTATTATTCTGCATTTCACACACGATAGAAATTCACTACCCAACTCTGAACTGAAACAAAAAATCTGGCCGTGGGTAAAATTAAACTTTAAATTAGCTTTGGTAAAAATTGAAGGGTTGATTTTTGAGTCGATTAAGGTTGATTGAAGCACACGTCAATCGATTGACAGAAGCTTTTGATAAAAAAGATTAACCGGCTAGAGTGTCCTTTACATTATCTTTGGTCAAGATTTAAAGTGTCGATTGAAGATTAATTAAAGCACACGTTAATCGATAGCGGGAAACTTTTATTCAAAATGATTGACCGTCTAGGGCCTCCTTAACCTAGAGAAGTAGGAATTCATTGTTTTTGGGAGAAGTTCGAGGTCAGTGAGATGTGTGTCATTCGAACTATAATTATTGGAGTTTCCTCCATAAAAAAAGTGGATATATTTAGATATTTAGGTATTTATATAGATTCATCTTTGTCGTTTAAAGCACATATGCAGAATTGCTTGTTTCAGAGGAAGCATATACCTCAAAATTTCTGTTTTTTCTCTTTTTGATATTTACATAGTAAATCAGCCGAAAAATCCTGTCGTTTGCCTAGCATAATAAAGAAAATAAGCTGTAGTTGAACTCTTTTTGAGGACCGGATAAAAACACCTTATGCCCCCCCCCCCGAAAAAACAACACAAATATAAAAATCCCCATTAGCCCCCCCCTCCCCCCGTAAAAAAATATATTCCGTAAAGTTTCAATTTGATGGCAACACATGGCAACAGTGTCCATGATTCTTGGTTGTTTGCATAAATTAAAGTTTCTATTTCCAAGCTAAATCGCGAGAACTATATATTTTTCATTAGTTGAATGCCATTTTCAATATTTCCCAAGCGTTCAGGATGTTGATTTTTGCTTCACATTTACGAGGTCTCCAAATAGTTCAAAATAAATCAATAACATACCCATACCATTTGTAACACACCCTACCAAGACAGAAAATTTATCTGAAACTATAACATCTTTTTTATTTATGTATGTTCTGAATTTGCAGCACATTTTTCACCTTAATTTGGCATATGGTTTTAGAAATCAAACCTAGAGATTATTTTTTCTATAGCATTACACTTCTGAATAAACTAAGCATAACCATTTATCAAGAGCTTGGAATAAATTTCGTCTTCCTTTTGTTAAAAATAAGAAATCAAGAGTCAGTTTAAGATATAAACTTCCCCAGATTGCCAACAAATATAAGTTATTTTATACTGCAACTGAATCATCAGTCGCTATAAATATAAAAAGAAATTAAAACAGATAGTCATTTTCACTTACAGTAGCGCTGATTGAATGCATTATTGATTTATTTATATTTATTTATATATTTTTTTTTAATCCCACCCCTATCTTCACAAGCCAATGTTTTTTTCTTCTCTTTCTTTCCTCTTCTTTTCTTGCTTTATTTTCCTTTGTACTCTGAGAGAGTACAAATGTTTATAGGGGGTTGGCATTTATCCTTTTTTTTAATAATTTACATTCAAAGCAACAGTTTCGAGGGACCATCGGAGGTCCTCCTCACTGCCTGCCATCAAACTAATTGCTGTGTATTCTGCAAACACTATCGGTAATTATTCTAAAATATATACTTTCTGCCTTTTTTGGATAAATTTATGTGTAGTGTTTTTAGTGAATAAAGTCGTCAAGACACGTGACCTTTTTTTCAAACTCAAAATTTTGATATTTTAGATATTTTTATAGAGATATAAGATATTTTGTATCTATGTGTTAATTTTGGTTATGTTTAATTTATAATATGTGGGGAAACGGTTGAAAAACTGAATTGCCAGGTGCTTCTGCTTTTGTTTGCTTTTTATCCACTATTTTTTTCTTTAAGAAAAAATAACTACATTAAGTTCCTTTGCTTCTGAAATTGCATTCCTTTATATTTAACATATTTCCATTACCTTGCTCTCTCTCTCTATATTCAAGTTGTCATGGTTACAGGCTTAGTTTCAAACAAATTCATCACTAATTCTTGACAGCAGGATATTATAGATGGTGACTGTTATTGCGCACATAAAAAAAAAAAAATACAAAGGCACACAATTTAAGAAAAAAGAAAATTTTCAACTTTAATTGCCACCATGGCAGTTGTGTCGCACTCTTCTTCTAAATCTTTAAAGAAAATAAACAGATTTGTAATACCTTTGACAGCTGAATGAGGTGTCTTTTCTTTCAAATGTATTATGATAAAATCTTCTCTGCAGTGGTTAAAAGTCATTACTTGTTATCAACTCTTATATCTTTTGTATTTTAGGACTCTCCTGACTAAAATTTGTGTTGTGTCCAAGTGTCGATGATAGTATTATACTTCTGATAATTTGCAGTAACTCCGTTCTAAGATCTTTCATGGACTTGCCACAAATTCCGAAAACGGCTGATCCCATCACAGTTTCTGAGGATTCATTCATTAAAAACGGTAAGTTGTACAGTTAAGTTTTCCATTATAGAATACAAGAAAAGCTACAGCTTTATGTTTAGCAGACAGGAAAAGAGGCCTGTACAAGAATTATCTGAGTGATAGATCATATGAAAACAAAAGGAATATAAAGAAAGTGGAGAAATCATTAAAATATGAACTGAAGAAGTGTGAAGTGCAGACCATGGATAAAATTACCGAGGATCTGGAAGACACGGCTAGAAGGAATAATAGTATAAAATTGGACTTACATGTTAATAAATTGAGAGGGATTTAGAGGATCCCTCTCTATAAGATATAGAGGAAATTGAAAAAGTTTGTGATACCTTGGACGTGAAGGAAGATTTTTTTTGTGAGGAAGAATTAGCGACAGTACTAAAAGGATTAAAAAATATTAACTGAAGATTATGAATATGATATTCGAGAAAGAGAAAGTACCTAGCGATTTTAAGAAAACCTAAATTATAACAATGTATAAGAAGGATGATAAGAGTGACTGTGGTAATTATCGATGCACTAGTTTGGTCTCTGTAGTTAGCAAATTACTCAGTAATAAGATACTTTTTAGACTGAGAGATGCTGTAGACAAAGTTTTAAGAGAAGAACAGTGCAGTTATAGAAAAGGTAGAAGATGTGTCGACCTAATTTTTACTCATATTTTAATAATTGAGAAGTGCCTGAGTTATCAAACGGCTTTGGTCCTCAGTTTTACAGATTATGAACAAGCATTCGATTCTGTTGATAAAGAGCTTTAGTGAAGATCTTATCCTTGTATGGTATAAATTATAAAAAAATCCACCAAAATAAGTTTTCTTTAAAAAAAATAAAGAACCAAAAATAAACAAAAATAGAATCAAAGAATCTACCAAGCATAGAACTGCCACAAATCAGCATCAATATATAAATGAAATCCAAAGTACCAAAGAAAAATAAAATACCCAAAGTAAAGTACAAATTTTGTTCTGACTATTAGAAAGCATAGGTGTTTCGAACCCAACTCATGTTAGTTTCTGCTCGTTTTGAGTTTGAGTCGGTTATTTTATAATTTCTGTTGGTTTTGGGTTTCATTTATTTATTGATGCTGATTTGTGGTAGTTGTATGCTGGGTAGATTATTTGATTCTATTTTTGTTCATTTTTGGTTTAATGGAGTTCTTTATTATTTTTTTTAAACTTTTTTTGTGGAAAAAGTTTTTTTTAATTGATTTCTGTTCGTTTTATATTGACACACTTTTTTTAGGAAAAAGAAAATATTAGTTTCAATTTTTCCGTTTTTTAAAGAATTGATAGTTTGGCCTGCTATTCGAATGCTGGAAAAACTTTTTCAGCAATTAAAACAACAAAAACCCTTTTGAAAATCATGACAAAAATAGTGGTGTTTAATTTACTCATATATATACTCTAGTTGACCTGATAATTAAAAGTTAATACCATTTCCAAAAAATTATATCTATGGTCTTTCACAGCCTGGATATACTTACACTTTTTTTGATCTAGTAAAATCTTAAGAGCAGCAGTAGCAATAGAAGTAGCCCTGACAGTTTGGGCTTAAAACCCTCAATCGTTCTTGATATATTGCCGAGATGTCTTGCAACCAGCTTACAAACACTGCGTTTCGATTTGATTTTAAAGTATCATTTAGTTTTTAACCATAAAGGGCAAATTACATAATTATGGGGGGTTTACCAACCCAATAACCCTAGAGATATAGTTACTAGACCGTTCAGCTATGCTGAACGAAATGGATGTCTTACAATTTTGATTGGAAGTATCTTGAAAATTTTTAGCGAAAGAGGAGGGCTGATTGCCCTCCAATCACTTTTGACTCTTAAGAGTGCATTAGAACTTTTAATTTTCAATCAAATTAGCTCCTTTAAAATACAAAGGATATTACTAGCTATGATAGAGCATCACTGCCTATGTCCTTATATGCCCTATTTTGCTTATATGCCCTTTTAATACTTGCTTGAATATAGTTTTTTCATTTAATTGAAACTTCCCCTAGATGTTCTCTAAAAGTTTCAACTTAATACCATTAGTGTCGTTAGTCCAATAACCGTAAAAACAGCAATAAATGTATACACACAGTGTCTTCTGGCTAGTTCAAAATCCACAACTTGTGAAGCAATAAAGGTAAAATTTTCAGCGAATATTCCTTTTGTACGGATGACAACCTGCCATCCGTATGCAGGTTGTCAAAAGGGCATATCAGCAATATCTTAGGAACAGTTTCGTGTGGGAAATATAAAATTTTCAACGCTTGTTAAGAGGGGTGTTGAACTAACAAAAAAACAAAATTGCATCATAATACTTCTGCTTCTACTCCCACAACTACTACTGCTGCTATTATTATTATTACTGCTGCTACTACTACTTCTACTAAAGCTAAAACTACAACTATTAACTTTACTCCTACTGCTACTACAATAACTACTGGTGGTTTTACTACTTCTAATGAACCTAAGGGTATTAAGGCAAAAATTTTGGGCAATATTTTAGCTTTATTGAAATCAATGGAAACACACTATATCCATACAGGCTGTCAAGATTAAGTTAAAAATTTGTATTAAGTTGAAAATTTCATCGTGTGTTGAAGGGGATGTTGAAATAAATGTGCAGTTTACTACTAGTGCTACTACAACTATTGCTATGCATAATTACTGAACCTTTCAACAATGCTGGAAAAAATTTATGTTTCAAAACTTTGTTTGGAAGTTTGTCATGGGAAATGATGTGTGTGGGTGGTCTCTGTCAAATCACTTTGACTCTGAAAAGGGACACTATAACTTCCAATTTAAAATCAAACGAGTCCCATCTGAGTTTAATACGACCCTCCATTCCATATAGCCTAAACCTTATATGCCCCCAGGGTATAATTTAAAGTACATGCCCCAGGGCTTGGGGGGTTGTGCTAACTCTGGAGGCATTGTTATATATTCTTTGGACTATTTTAAACAAATTTGCCATCGCACAGTTTCAATCAGATACATTTGGGGAAAACAAGGATATTTAGGGGGGCTACCTGACCTCCATCACCATTGTCTTTTAAAAGTGCCACCAAATGAGAACCATGAGAGTCACCTCTAAAGTGTATACAACCATCCCTTCCATAAGAACCTTAAATGCCCAAAGGGCATGACTTATAACCCTCGCCCCCAGGCTCTGGTGGTTTGTATCAACTTCAAAAGCCTTGTTATATGATCTTTGGACTATTTTAAACAAAAGGACTGTCTCAAATTATATATTGAATAAATCTCGGAAAAAAAACGACGTGTTTGTGTGTGTTTTTTTTTTTTGGGGGGGGGGGGTAGCTGTGCTCTGACCACTTTTCTCTTAAAAAGGGCACTAGAAATTCTTATTACCAATCCAATGAGTCCCCTCCAAAGTATGTATGACCACCCATTGTATAAGTACCTTATATGCCCCCTGAGCATAACTTACAACCCTTTCCCTGAGAGCTGTAGGAGGAGGGGTTGTCTTCCTCACAGACATAAATTCTGAAACCTTCAAATACGATAAATAAAATTGTTATTTCTAAATTTTGATTGGAGGTGTTAAGGGAAATATTGAGCATGGAGGGGGGCTGGTTTCTCTAAAATCACTTTGACTCTCAAAAAGGGCATTATAACTTCAAATTTCAAATCAAATATCTGAAGTTGTAACGACCACCAATTCCATAAAAACCTTATATGCCCTCATGGTATAACTTTCAACTCTATCCCCAGGCGCTGGGCAGTTCTGTCACCCCTAGAGACATTATCATATGTTCTTTGGACTATTTTGAACAAAATTGTCATCTGATAATTTCAATCAGATGCGTCTGGTGAAAAGAGAAGTTGTTTGGGAGGAGATGGGGTCTAAATGGCTTCCATCCCTTTTGACGCTTCAAAAGAAACTAGAACTTCCAGTTTTCAACCAAAAGAGCCTCTTCTGAAGTTAAACAACCATCCTTTCCATAAAAAGACTTAAATGCCCCGTGGCATAAGTTACAACACTCATCCCTAGGCTCTGATGTGTTTTTTTCAGCCAGTCCCAAAAGCCTTGTTGTACGATCTTTGGAATATTTTGCATAAAATTACTCTCAAAAATTTTTATTCAATATATTTCGTCAAAATACAACGTGTTAGGGGGGGGGGGGGGAGGGAGTGGTAACTGCCTTCTGATCACTTTGGCTCTTAAAAAGGGCACTATAAATTAAGATTACTAATTCAATGAGTCCCCTCCTACGTATGTAAAACAACCCTTTATATAAAAACATTACATACCCCCGGGGCATAACTTACAACCCTTGCCCTGAGAGCTGTGGGGTGTCTTCCTCAAAGACATAATTTCCAGACTCTTTAACTACAATGAACAAAATTACTATCTTCAAGTTTTGATTGGATGTCTGAGGAAATGATGAGTGTGGGGGTGGGGGGGGCTGGTTGCTTTCAAATCAATTTTAACTCTTAAAAAAGGAACTATAGCTTTCAATTTTAAATCAAATGAGCCCCATCTGAAGTTTATATGACCACCAATTACATAAAAATCTTATATGACCCCAGGCCATGACTTATAATCCTATCCCCAGGGCACTGGGGGTTTTTGTCAACCCTAGAGTCATTGTTTTAGTTTTTTGGACTATTTTGAACAAAGTTGTTATCTAACGATTTTAATCAGATTCGTTTGGTGAAGAAGGGTAGTTGGGGTGGGGGCTAGCTGCCGTTCATCACTTTTGACTCTTAAAAGGGAACTAGAACTTCCAATTCTTATCCAAAAGAGCCTCCTCTAAAGTTTATACAACGATCCCTTCCATAAAAACCTTAAATACCCCCTGGGTATAACTTGCAACCCTTCCTCCTTGGCTTTGGGATTTGTTTTAACACCAAAAGCCTTGTTAAATGATATTTATACTAATTTGAATGGCTATCTCTAAATTTGTTAGATGCACTTCGGGTTAATACGACGTGGGTGGGTATATGGGGGGGGGGGAGCTTCCCTCCAATCAATTTGACTCTTAAAAAGAGCAGTAGAGCTTCTGCTAACCAATCCAATGAACCCCTTCCGAAGTTTATATGGCCACGTTTTCTATAAAAAACCTTATTTGTCCCCAGGGCATAAGTTACAACCCTTGCCCTGAGGGTTGGGGGGATTTTTTATCCCCAAAGACATAATTTCCGAACCTTTCCAACACGTTGAACAAAATGGCTATCTCAAAATTTTCATTGGAAGTGATAGGGGAAATAGTGGGTGTGAGAGGGAGGTTAGTTGCCCTCCAATCAGTTTCAAATAGGCTTTTTAAAAGGGCACTAGCCCTTTTAATTTCCAATTGAATGAGCCTTTTTTGAAGTTTTTACAACAGTATTTTCTATAAGAAAACCTTAAATGCCTGTAGAACATACCTTACAACCATTGTCTTGAACGCTGTGGGGGGGGGGGGAGTTTCATCCTCAAAAACCTAATTTCCAGAACTTTCATCTATGTTTAACAAAAGGGCTATCTCAAAATTTTGATTGGATGTGTTTGGGGAAATGGTGGGTCTGAGAGGGGGGTTAGTTGCCCTCTTATTACTTTTGACTATTAAAAAAGGCATTGTCCCTTTTAATTTCCAATCAAAGGAGCATTTTTTGAAGTTTCTGCAAAAACGCTTTCTATAAAAACCTTATATGCCCCCAGGGCCTTTCAAACACGTTGAACAAAATGGGTATCTCAAAATTTTGATTTGAAGTGTTTGGGGAAATGATGGCCGTGGGGGAGGGTGTCCTATGCCCTCTGATCATGTTTGAATACTAAAGTGGCTACTAGTTCTCTCAATTTTCAATTGAATGATACTTCAAAAAAATTATATGCCCCACGGGTGTAACTTAAAACCCGTGTCTTGAGGGCTCTGGGGGTGGGGGGTTGTCATTCTCAGAGACATAATTTTCAGACCTTTCAAGTACGTTGAACAAAATGGCTCTATCAAAATGTTGATTGGAAGTCTTTGGGGAAATTATGGGCGTGGGGGGATTCTCCCCTCGATGAATTTCGTCTATTAAAAAGGGCACTAGCCCTCTCAATTTCTAATCGAGTGAGCCCTTTTTGAAGTTTCTATGACAACGCTTCATATAAGAACCTTGTATGCCCCCAGGGCATAACTCACAACCTTAGCCCAGAGGGTAGTAGAGTAGTGGAGGGGGGGGGTATTATCGTCAAAGACATAATTTCCGGACCCTTCAACAAGATTGAACAAAATGGCTATATAAAAATGTAGATCGGAAGTGTTTGTGGAAATGAAGGGCGTGGGGGGGCATTCTTCCTCCGATCACTTTTGACTATCAGTAAGGGCACTACCCCTCTCAATTTCCAATGGAATGAGCTCTTTTTGAAGTTTCTAAGCCGTGTTTTTAGGACAACGCTTTCCATAAAAAACCTTATATGCCCCTAGAGCAAAGCTAACACCATTTTTCCTGAGGACTGTGGAGGGTTGTTATTCTAAAAGACATAATTTCTGGACCTTTCAACTACGTTGAACAAAATTTTTGACCGGATGTGTTTTGGGATATGGTGGGCCTTGGAGGGGAGTTAGTTTTCCTTAAATATCTTTTGTCTATTAGAAGTAGAGGTCTAAGTTATACTTTGCTCGTTGGCATAGCAATTCCCATGTTATGATTACCAAACCGGTTATTTGGCAAGGTATAATGTAGTCAAACATGTTTTGAGAGTATGGTCGTAATAATATAATTTAAACAGACAGGTTTTTTTCTGTTTTTGATAAGAATTGAACAATGAATGTACGTCGTCAGTTCACGTGCTCATTTTTTTTCCAAAAAAACTGGTATGTTATAAAGTAGTCAAACATGTTTTGGGAGCACGCACGAAATTATGTAACTCAACATTCGTTTTTTATTCGTCCTTTAAATCTCTGTATAAAATTTTCATGCACTACAATTAAATTTCCATTATGTTTTAACATATCATATATAGTACACTATATATTATTGTTATCTTTCAAACAATGGATTCGTCAATTGTCAATGTTAGTACAACTTATTAAATTTCTTAATTTATTTCAAGATAAAAAGCATTTAACAGTAAATTCAACTTTCAGGGGGACTTAGCCCCCCTCCCCCCACCCTCAACAATAAAAACCCATACAATAGTATACTCGTTAGAAAACGCAAAGTTCGCTTTTTTCCTTTATGTAAACAAAAACCACCCCCCATCCTGCTCTGTAGAAATAGTTATCTCGTTCAAAAAATGCTTTTTTTTCCAGTTATCAAAAATCTTTTTATGATCCAAATAGACGCTTTTGTGCTACAAAAAAAAGTCACTTTTGAAGAACAGGCGTCGCACGCTCCTTTTATCACAGAGATTAAAACCATATGTATTTATAATTACTGAAAAGGGTCCTTTTTTTGGAACCAAACTTCAAAACGTGTCTTATCTGAAAACAAAAGCTTGGTGATTAGGACGGGGGCTTTGTATAATTCTAGCCAAAAACTCAGAATTGATGGGGGTCAAGATGGAACGATGCCACATTCTGTGTGTTTTTTTTCTTTACTTGGTGACCATTCATAAAGGGATGATTAAATTTCTTAATTTATTTCCAGATAAAAAGTATTTACCAGTAAATTCAAATTTCAGGGGAACTTAGCCTCTCTCCCCCAACCCCCAACAATAAAAACCTATACAATAGTATACTCGTTAGAAAACGCAAAGTATGCTTTTTTCCTCTATGTAAACAAAAACCACCCCCACCCTGCTCTGTAGAAATAGTTCTTTCGTTCAAAAAATGTCCTTTTTTCCAGTTATCAAAAATCTTTTTCCGATCTACACAGACGCTTTTGTGCTATAAGAAAAAGTCACTTTTGAAGAACAGGCTTCGCAAGCTCCTTTTATCACGGAGATTAAAACTATGTGTATTTATAATTATTGAAAAGGATCCTTTTTTGGAACCCAATTTCAAAACGCGTCGTATCTAAAAACTAAAGCTTGTTGATTAAGACGGGGGCTTTGTCTAATTTTAGCCGGGAACTCAGAATTGATAGGGGGCAAGATGGAACGATGCCACATTCTGTGTGCTTTTTTCTTTACTTGGTGGCCATTCAAAAAGCGATGATTTCTGTTAAATAAATAATTCTTATACATTTTAAAATAGCTTTACGGAGTTTGAGAGACTCTGTTGTTTTATTCTGTTTTATTCTAAAGTGTTAAGACATAGAGTGCTACAAACACCAGAATAAACTTTAGAGGGCAATTTATCTGTAAAAGAGGGCTTATAATTTCCTTACTAAATTTTTCTTCTTTTTTAAGGATGTGGAGGTGGATTCAAACAATTACCCTCCCCCCGAAAAGAGACCAAGATGGGGTTACATCACATCGATGCAAGCTGCAAGACCATCAATTATCAGATACGCTACTCCTACTACGGGGTTTCCAGATCAGCCAGGAGCCTTTCAAAACAGTTTCAACTCTTTAAAAACTCTATGCAGTCGGGAAGAAAATTCAAAAGAAAGCAGATGTAGTATCATAATATAATAGATTTATCTATTCAAGATTGAGAAGTCAATCTACATCAAGCATTGCCGGGCCCTTCACGACCAATGCAAGGCGAGAATGATGTGGCTCCTACAGCTCTCAACATGCAAGCTGCAAATTTAAATGTGAGATTTCAAATATTATTCCTCGCTAATTATTATTTTTCCCAAGTCAATTTGAAGAAGTGTGCGAGCGGTGCATGCGCCACTTATTTTTCTGTCTTCCCGATAATTCATTGAGATATTATAATGAATAGTGAAAATTAAATAGAGAAGGATTGATTGTTGTGTGTGTGTGTGTGTGTGTGTGTGTGTGTGCATGTGTGTGTGGTCCATGCGCCGAATCTACCTGATAATTCATTGAGATAGTAGAATGAATATTGCAAATTCAATAACAACATAATGATCGAATGGCATATATTTATTTCTTATGTTTTGATCCCGGTGGTTAAATTTTTTCATTATACATATCAACTGAATTGTATTTTAATGCTGATTTTGAATATCTTTAAATTATTTCGTTTACCTTAATCCATCAAAAGTTATGAGAATTTAAGAATTTTTGAAGTAGAAATTCTGATATCACGTAAATTGTTTCCGTAGCGCGTTCAGAGGCATTCTATCTGACGCTGTTTCCGCAGCGCCTTATAGGCTAATGGAATATAGGCTAAGGGGTTAGAAACATAAATTCAACCTGTAAGAATATTTCAGCGTGTGTGCGCTTCTGTGTGTGTATGTGTGTGTGTGTGTGTCTGTGTGCGTTTGTGTGTGTGTGTGTGTGTAAGAATGAGTGTGTGTGTGTTTGTGTTTGAGTGTGTGTGTGTATGTGTGTGTGTGTGTGTGTGTGTGTGTGTGTGTGTGTGTGTGTGTGTGTGTGTGTGTGTGTGTGTGTGTGTGTGTGTGTGTGTGTGTGTGTGTGTGTGTGTGTGTGTGTGTGTGTGTGTGTGTGTGTGTGTGTGTGTGTGTGTGTGTGTGTGTGTGTGTGTGTGTGTGTGTGTGTGTGTGTGTGTGTGTGTGTGTGTGTGTGTGTGTGTGTGTGTGTGTGTGTGTGTGTGTGTGTGTGTGTGTGTGTGTGTGTGTGTGTGTGTGTGTGTGTGTGTGTGTGTGTGTGTGTGTGTGTGTGTGTGTGTGTGTGTGTGTGTGTGTGTGTGTGTGTGTGTGTGTGTGTGTGTGTGTGTGTGTGTGTGTGTGTGTGTGTGTGTGTGTGTGTGTGTGTGTGTGTGTGTGTGTGTGTGTGTGTGTGTGTGTGTGTGTGTGTGTGTGTGTGTGTGTGTGTGTGTGTGTGTGTGTGTGTGTGTGTGTGTGTGTGTGTGTGTGTGTGTGTGTGTGTGTGTGTGTGTGTGTGTGTGTGTGTGTGTGTGTGTGTGTGTGTGTGTGTGTGTGTGTGTGTGTGTGTGTGTGTGTGTGTGTGTGTGTGTGTGTGTGTGTGTGTGTGTGTGTGTGTGTGTGTGTGTGTGTGTGTGTGTGTGTGTGTGTGTGTGTGTGTGTGTGTGTGTGTGTGTGTGTGTGTGTGTGTGTGTGTGTGTGTGTGTGTGTGTGTGTGTGTGTGTGTGTGTGTGTGTGTGTGTGTGTGTGTGTGTGTGTGTGTGTGTGTGTGTGTGTGTGTGTGTGTGTGTGTGTGTGTGTGTGTGTGTGTGTGTGTGTGTGTGTGTGTGTGTGTGTGTGTGTGTGTGTGTGTGTGTGTGTGTGTGTGTGTGTGTGTGTGTGTGTGTGTGTGTGTGTGTGTGTGTGTGTGTGTGTGTGTGTGTGTGTGTGTGTGTGTGTGTGTGTGTGTGTGTGTGTGTGTGTGTGTGTGTGTGTGTGTGTGTGTGTGTGTGTGTGTGTGTGTGTGTGTGCATGTGTGTGTAATGCTAAAAGCAAATAAATATGCTAAATAAATAGCAATAAATAATGCTAAAAGCAAAAATTTGTAATGTATTATGCATTTGTTTGATAAATTCAAATCCAATTAAAAAAAAAAAAAATTACTGGACCAATTCTATCACCACCAATGGAGTTCAGAGACGATCCTTCATTAGTTCTGGATAATATGGAATGGCAGAGGGGTTTTATTAATGATGTTTTTGGGGAAATGGCTAGCCTAGACGACTTAAATTGTGATATTGACATGATTGAGGATCCGGAATGGGTAGATAGATTTATGCGTGAGTACTTAGAGGGTATTCTGAGTGCATTTGAACCGGGTCCTCATGAAGAAATTACGTCACAGGACAATACAGACTGGCTCGATCAATTGTCCCCAAACATCTTGGAATATGTACTAACCGGCCTAAGGGACCTCATGCCACCTCAAACCCATTTAATTCAACAGACTGGGGGTGAATGTTTTGGAAGTTACGTGTCACCCCCCACCATTTCACGTATTGATAAAGCAATACAATTTTTAGGACCCAATGTTCCCGGGGATACTTTCGACGATAGTTTTGTTACTAGTGAATTGAATCTTGTACAAATAGATGCAGGACATGAAAATAGTGTCATATCCCCGGAGCTTCGTTAATTTTATTTGTTAGAGTCTGCTCTAGGTCACTTACAAACATATAGGGTAGATTTTAACCCTCCCGAGAAAAACGTGATTGACGGTGGGATCATTTTAACAGACCCTGTAAATGTTCTCCATAGCTACATCGACCAAATTTGAGCACAAATTGAGATTCAGATTCAGAAACGGGGGGGGGGGTCAAGGGGGGATTAAAGCATCAATAAATCAAAAATTTTATCTACAAAAGGGAACATCTGGGGATATTTTTTATTTTCATTTTTCAACTGGCAACCAAACTTCTTACTCAGGTCTAAATGAATTTGAGGGCAACTTTTTCAACTGGTTAAATAAATTAATATCGAATTTGGACACGTTTAACGAGAGGGGAAATGGGTCCACAATTTTATACATTGAACACATGGATCTGAATCTCAGTAGATTTAAAAAAAACTTTATTTTAAGAGGGACAGGGGGTGCTCGACGAATAAAATGCCACCCAGATTTGTCGTCTACAGGAGGATTTCAGGGTTTCAAATTTGACACGGGACTGCAATGCTTTAAATACGCATTTTTAGCAGCAGCCCATAAAACATTAAAAAATGAGTCAACGATGAAAAATCTCGACGGACTTGCTCGTAACGGTGGAAAAAATTTCCCTAAAGAAAATTTTGATTGTTTAGAGGGAAAATATCCGGTGTCCTTGAAAGAAATAGCCATATTTGAAAAAGCAAATGAAAATCTTGGGTTGGGGGTGGTTGTTCTCCAGTATGACACAGAATTTGTAGATGGGGGAAAGAAACCAAATAAAAAAGGAGTTTCGTATTCAGTTAGGACACCGACGGTGGATAATGTTAAAAATTGGGTTTGGGTTATTTACGAACCTCCCAAAGATGTAAAATTCCTATGGTCATTTTTTACCAGTTACAGCAATAACTTGACTCCTATCCCGAAGGGCGAAGAAAGGGGGACGTCTCTATTGCCGCATGTGCCTTTCTCAGTTTAGATCTGAGTGAACATTCTCGGATCACATGGGGCATTGAAAAATTCATGGCAATCAAAGAATTGAAATGCCGGCAGAAGGCAAAGATACTTTACAATTTAAAAACTTCCAAAATTCCCTGCTACAAGTTGATAAAGTATGTTTGGATTGTGAGTCAAGACTGGTGGAGGTATCAGACCCATCAAGGCCAAATATAGTCAAGGAACACAAACTAGTTGCGTGTTCCTATGCGCATGCTCGTCGCGATTCCAATAATAAAATGCAGTTTGAAGAGTTTTTTTCAGCTATGGATGAGGAGGGTAGTTATTAGTATTAAAGTTATTAATGTCTTTAATAAAAACAGCAAACAGCGCAATTTTATGGGTGCGTCACCTCAACTACTCAATGATATCGTCAGATAAAGAGCAACTGACATTAGAAAAAGAGGAGATTTGCTGCGTTTGAAGGGGTGTTATTGTTCCAAAAGATGTTGTCCAGGATAACAATCACCTTATTTATCCCAATTCAACGGAAAAAAGTAACTTTCGGGGGTGGGCTCACAATTCATGTAATTTAAAAATTAAACAGCAACTCTTTCTTCCAGTTTTTATACATAACTCTAACTACGATCTGAAGTATGTGCTACCAGCAATGGCACATCTTCAAAGAAATGGAACAGTGGATGATGCATTGGTGATAGACAGCTTTTCCTACAAAATCATTCCTAAATCATCGGAAAAGTTGCTTGTTTTGGAATTTATGTGGAAATTTGCTGAAGACGACGTTGAGCACACGAATAAAATTCGCTTTTTAGATTCCTTTAGTTTTTTCCCCAAATCATTGAACTAATTAATTCAAGTGCAAAAAACGATGACGGCTGCAACACTTTACCCCTTCTCAAGCAACAATTTCCGAATGATTTATATGATTTGTTGACGGTCAAGGGCATATATCCTTATGATTATTATCGTTCCATGTCGAGATTCGCCGAGGAAACTATTCCTTCGATTGAATCGTTTTACGACAGTCTACACGATCGTAGGTCCACCCCCGATGAATAAAGTTTTGATAAAAAAGTGTGGGCAGAGGGAGGGTGTAAAAATGGGTTTGACTACTGCAAGCTCTATTTGTCGAGGGACGTGTGAACTTTGTTAGACATTATGTGTAAAAATGCGGACAAAATCTATGAGGAATTTAATCTTGATTTGGACTATTATTTTTGATCTCTTCATCAGGTGATGGACCTCATGTTAAAAATTTGTGGGGACAAAATTCGGTTAATCACAGACATTGATCAGCATCTGTTCATTGAAAGGTCAATGAGGGGTGGATACGTTTTTCACGGGGATCGTATCTTGGAAACTGATCCAACTGGAGAGAAGACGGGGACAAAATCGGATGCAGTTTTCCTTTATATAAATTCTCTCTACCCCTCGGCCATGTCCTATTATGCACTACCTTGCAGTGACTATAAGTGGCTTAATGACCCTCAAGCTCCCAATGTCCCCAACATTGACAGTGCTGAGGAGAATGGGCCGGTTGGATGGTTTTTTGAAATTGATGGGGAGATACCAGTTGAGCTTCACGATTCAGTAAAGGATTTTGTTTTCCCGTGCATCAGTGCATCAGACTAGAGACTCTTTGAGCCCTCGTAATAGGCGTTTAGTCAAGGTGGACGGATTGCATTGGTCACCTTCAAAACAAAAACTTATTGCTGACCTTCTGCCGAAAAAAATATTGTTGTACATCATGTGACCTTTAAATGAATGTGCAACAACGGTTTCAACGTCAGAAAGGTTCACAGAGCGCTCCAGTTTAGCCAAAAACCATATCTGAGAACGTTTGTTGACACTTTTGCCAAGAAACGTTCTGAAGCACAAACGAAAGCTGAAAAAGAAATTTATAAACTCATTTTGAATTCGGCTTTCGGCAAAATGTGTGATATTGTTCGCAATAGGAATCGTTTTGACGTCGTGACCGATCCCAAACAATGTGCTCGAATTATTGCCGATCCAAATTACACTTCCTTCACAATCATTGGCCCGGATATGGTACTATTGAATAAAAAAAAGAAGCATTGCATTAAATAAAAATATTGCTGCAGGCAGTGCGATCTTGGAGATCTCTAAAAAGCTCATGTTGGAATTCTAATACAATGTGGCTAGGGTACAGTGGCCGGAAAAGGGGCAAGTAGAGGTCTGCTACGGGGACACAGATTCTCTACTGTTAAAAGTAAAAACCGCAAATCGAATTGATGATTTGGCGCACGGTGAAATTATCAGCTCACGGACGGACTACACCAATTGGAGTGGGCTTTACCCAGAGCTAGTGAAACGTCGGGCGCCAAATCAGCGTTTTTTTAAAATCAGAAACGGGAAGCGACATGATTTCCCGTCGTATGTTTGTAAGTCCGAAGGTGTACTTTATACAGACACACGACGAGGAAATCAAGAAACGTTGCAAAAGAGTACCCACGCGCTATGTGGATAAGAATTTCGACATGGACATCTATAGGAATTGTATTGTTCAAAATACAATTCCACGAGCCAAATTGCTGGCAATTCGTTCATTGAACTACAGGAACTTTACTGTAAATGTAGAAAAAATTGCCATGAGTACCATCTCCGACAAGGTCTATGTTTGTCAAGATTGTGTGACCACCCTCCCCCTTGGGCACTATTTAACTTCAGACCGGGCCGAATGTGTTATCCATAGGGAAAGTCTCGGTTTGAATAAAGTCCAATAAATTTTTTCTAAAACCTTTGGGGGGGGGGGGGCTCGCGGCCCGGGGGGGGGGGGCGGCCTCCAGTGGGGGGCGCACCGCCAGCCACTACCAAAAATATATTTTTTTTTACTTAGAGCAGATTTTTTTTATGCTTTTTTAAATGTACATGTTTCATTGAAATTAAAAAAAAGTGATATTATTTTAAGTGCTTTATTCTAATAAATTTAAAAAGTGTATTTTTTTCTATAAATAAATAAACAAAAAAAAGTGTATTTATTTAAGTGTTTTTTTTCTCTCTCTGTGCCTATATAAATGTTGTATTTTTTATTATAAATAAATTTAAAAAAAAGTGTATTTTTTTCATGTTTAATGTGCTTTTTTTTCAATGTAGTATTTTTTTAAGTATTGTTACTTTTTAATGCTTATAATAAAAGAAAATATGATTCTTTATTCGTCTTCTTCTTATTATTCTTGAACGGAGTAGTAGTAGGGAAATTGTCTAGCCATTAGACAACTATGGTCTACAGTTAGTTGTCCAAGTGAACTGTTGAAGGGAACATGTATCAATTTAAAACACCATTCAGATCGTTTCTGTGTGGGCCCTCAATGTCAGGCAAAACAACACTCTTAACTAAAATAATTAAAAATTGCGATAAAATGTTTGTGGAAAAAGCCGAAAAAAATCTACTATTGTTACAGTATTTGGCAGGAGTCATACGATAAAATAAAAGCAATTGCTGCCACCGCGGGTTTGGTGCAGATACAATTCATACAGGGACTTGATATTTTCAGCATTATTGAACAAAACTATTGGCTAATCATTGACGATCTGGCTTAATCTATTGAACAATGGTCCCAGGAAATGCTACAATTGTTCACAGTTCGCTCTCATTATGAACAGATTTCCGTTACTCTGGTTCTACACAATCTCTTTCATCGGAGCAAATGTATGCGGACACTTGCTTTAAACTGCACCTACTATATCATCTACAGAGTTGTTCGTGATTCTAGCTCGCTAATAACTCTCAATAAACAAATCTACCCCGGTGCCCCCAAATTTCTGCTCTCAGAGTACAATCAGGCAACTAATAAACCCCACGGCTATATCCTATTGGATCTTAATTAAAATACACCCAAGGCTCTGCGTTTAGTCACATATATGTTTGACAATGAAATTACGGTATATCTCCCAATGAACACTAAAAAAAACCGATTAGTTGGTATCATGACACTGAAGAAAATACATCAAAGTAGACATCTGTTTTCAGTTCAAAGCACTTCAAAACCTCCGCTTAGGAAAGCCGTACTCACACAAGGTATTGACAATGATGTCGTTAATCTAATATCTGAACTTTGTTTAAATTTGACTGAGGGTAATGTTCAACTGACAGAATTAGTTAAGCAACAGGCAAAGCAACATCGTTCCATTGTACGTACATTGGCCTCTATAAAGAAAGGAAAGAATATTAAAAAGAAACGACTTCTTCAGGCGGGCGGTAGCTTTTTCACACTTTTACTACTGATAAGTGCAGGACATGTAAAAAGTTTTCAGTAGATGGCAAAACCCCATAAATTGACTCCAATAGAATTCGGTTTCTCACCCATGGAACACATTGAAAACATTCTTAGTAAATTCCTCGACAATGAGAATATTGAGGATGATAAAAAACTGCTTTTAATTCAAGATACACTTCACCGAGTTAACAAATAAGAATCCGATCATTTAAAGGTTACTGCTGCTGCTGCTTTTGAGTCCAAAAAATAATCGTATCCTCAAGAGTCTGCTGTAAAGCGATTATAGACAAAAGACTCGGATCAGACTTTAACGACAATCAGTTATATGTGAATCAGCACTTATCGTTAAAAAAGTGGACATGCCGTAGTCTCTCTCTTAGAAAGCGGCCAAGATCATATTCAAGTTGAGAGCAATGGGAAAGGGATTATAATTCAAGGCAAGAGCTATAATCTACTTGATTTAATCTATGATATGGTTACAAATCGTAAAGGACTATTATCATTTGACGTTCATCTATACAAGTTTATAAATACATTAAACTTCCCCAAAAGTCTTATTGGCGATAGACAAATTCTAAAAAAATTAAATGAACATGCATCATCATCATCATCATCATCAACAACAACACCAATAAAATATGAAGAAGAAGAAGAAGAAGATTTTAAATCAATTTTGGAAAATACTTGCACACCACTGATAGCTAGACAAAAGCGAAGACGTATCAAGTCAACGTCACCACCACCACCACCACCACCAGCCGCCAGTATACAAAAGGGTAGCGGACGTTACACAACGTGTTTACGTTCAAAATAGTTAAAGTTCTGAAAGGTTTTATGAAAATATTGGTGAAATGGGGAGTTTAAGTTCCCCCACCACTCTTTCCAAGGTCACTGGTGTTCACACTAAAGGTTTAAAAGACTATCTACAAAATGAATCAAGTTACACTCTGCATAGAAATTATAGACTTCGTGCTAATCAATATAGAAAAAATAAAGCCTTTTTCCCATTGCATATAATGCAAGCAGATCTCCTAACTCTAGATGAGATTCAAAGACTTCACAATACACCGTACAAATACATTCTACTTGCAATCAGTGTTTTTAGTCGCTATGCATATGCAATTCCATTGCGATCAAAGAGAGGTGTTGAAGTTGCTCAGGCCATTGAAAGTATTCTCGAACAGGATTCATATAAAAAATTCCAACGGATCGTGGTAGTGAATTTGTTCATCCCCATGTTGAGAAAGTACTAGTTGAATATAATATACTTCTGTATTATAGTCTCAGTTCTGTAATTGTTTTTTTATCTTAACAACTAACAAGAAACTATCAGATTTTAATTTCAAGAAACTCTACGCCAGAGAATGCATGGAATTTTATTCATTATTTAGATAAAATCTTGTTGATTAGTAATCAAAGGCCCCGTTGAGCATTATCCGACACAACCCCAACGGAAGTTCGTCATTCTGATAATGATACAATTGATATCTTTCTTAAACAACATTACAATGTAACTATTGTCAAGAATAAAAATAAATTCAAGGTTGGTGATGCTGTCCAAATTAATAGGACAACTAATGTTTTTGAAAAGGGAATTACTTGTGGTCCACCAAACTTTTCAAAGTGGCAAAAATCCTAGACACTAAACCCACAACTAATAGTTTACGTGATACCAATTATAAAGAGATTCTTGGTAGATCTTAGGACTTTGAGCTGCAAAAGGTTAAAAATAATAATGAAATCTTTAAGACTGTAAAAACATTGACGACTCGTACTTGCAGGGTTAGAAACAGGTACTTGTTCTGGGGCTAGGATACAATCCTGAGCGGGATTCTTGGATAGGTTTTCAAGATTTTAGCAATGCCCGATGATTTCTCTTAATCTTTTATGTCCAATTTTTCCGACCTGCTTTACAATAACGTGAATACGACAAGTTATTTTTGAAAGAAACTCTCCCCCACCATAAAATTTGAGGATCCGTATGAAGTGGATCCTGTCGACTGTATTCTCAAAAATACCTACGACATCCTGCGAAAGGATAGTGTGTATGATATAAAAGTTATACCATTCGATTGGACACTCTTTGTCGACTATGAATGGGTTGAAGCACTTAAATCTAGTGAATATCCACATGCCAAATTGAAATATATTAAATACGATAATATGACAGATTTGTGTCGTACAATCAATAGAAAAATCTCATATCGTAAGAATGGTAAATTCTATTTTAATTATTCATTGGAACATGATAGGATTTACATTACCTCACCTGTTGACACTAAAATAATTCTCAATGATAATCTGAGAGACGTTCTTGGCTTTAAACAGAATACGATCAATGGGAAAAATGCTGGCGCCGTTTACGGGATGGATCAAGTTATTTTTGCTGATTATCCACCTGGTTTCGCCTCGGACTCTTGCTTATTTCTGTATGCATCCTTTCTGTAAATATCGAGAGTTTGTAACTCAAATGTCTCCCTCCTACGTTTTGTTTAACGGAAAACAACTTATGAACCTACTCATCATGATTATATAAATAATTTTAAATACGCTCTTGAAAGCACTTTATATTAGGAACTCTGCCAGTTAACACTAAGAAGTGAATTGGGTGATTCTCAAGGCTTAGCAGTGATTACATGTCATTTTCGACCCATTTTCGGCGACAGCACAATCACCTAAAATGAACAATAGAAGAATTCCATTTGTCTGCCCCGATATCGATTGCTCTGTTGATGCTTTGAGTCCACGTCAAATAGGCAATGGATTGGACTACTACAAGGGTCGTACTACAATGTCTGGCTATGGTCTTGGTAGCTGGTTTGCTAGGCTATTTCGTTCTGCACTACCCCTTGCCAGAAAATATCTTGTGCCTGCTGCATCAAATTTTGCTGCCTCCACGCTACAGGACTGGGGGTCGGGCAAGAATTTCAAGGAGAGTGTTAAACAACATATTAGATCTTCAGCAAGAGCCGTTGGTGAGCAATTAAAATCCCGACAAAATGGGGAGGGATTGAAAAGGATGCGTGCGCGTCATTCACTCATCAGTCTCCACCAAGGCTGGAAGCGAAGGACATCAACAAGGACTTCGAGGAATAAAACAAGGAAGACCAATAAGCAGAAGAAGAAAAAGAAAAAGATTGTTAGATCAAAGGAGGATTTCTTCTCTTAAGATGACTTATAGCCCCCACTAGGAAGCTTATGCATCAATTAGTTCCTCATTAAATCTATTCAAAACTGAAAATGTTTATTCCAGTGTCAAGTATGGCTACTATGAAGAATTTCATCCCCAGCAACCCCTTTCGGAAAATATACACTTTCAAGTATTTTCCAATAAAGACTATTCCATTGATTTGTCATCAACATTTATTGATTTAGATGTTGCGGTGAAGAAAAAGTCAGATAATACAACTCCAAATGCCGGCGATGGTCTCTCCTATGAAAACTGTATTCTACACAACCTATTCAAATAAATTAATGTATTTATTAATAGAATATTGGTGGTCACTATCAATAATTTATCCAACTTTGCAAGCTACATACACTTTATGATGATGACACCAATGGCATACAAAGGGTGTGAGAGGACAATCATTGGGCTATGAAGATAGGACAGGTGTTGTTACTGATGGTGAGTTGACTATTGCGGTGACCCAGGAGTATCATCTGGTTGGAAAATTAAATCATGAGATATTCAATATATCCCAATGGCTACCCCCTAATGTCAAGATTGATATAAAGTTACAGATGGCCCCATCGAATTTCATTTTGAGAAAAACACTTCCTGCAGCACCCGATGCAAATGTCATTATCACATCGGCAATTCTCCACGTCCGAAAACAACAAGTTATGAGCTCTGTTGCATTGGCAGTGGAAAAGATAAGTGCCAATGGCAACAACATTAAACTTCTTGTCCCCCATACGATCACCAATCAACGTCACATTGCCACCGGCTCTCGTAGCTATAGCGATTCATCATTTATCAATGGAGAAATCCCATTAAAATTGGCTTTGGCCTTTGTGAAGAGTGGCAGTGCCGTTGGATCCTGGACTGAATCCTCCCATGATTTTAATTTTTTCGCTGTATCTAGCCTTGTGTGCAAAGGAAATGGTATTCCACTGTTCACTCTATCATTTGACAAAAAATCCTATAGAACTCTGTAGGAGTTGACCATGCAATCCCTAGATCAGGACTTTTAATTATTTGAAAATGGAATAACCTATTCAATGTTTTCAAAAAATGATGGAGTTATTGTTTTGAACTTGTCGGGGACTCAGGATGTGAGCATAGTACGTACGGGGAGTGTGCGTTTAGAGTGTTCATTTGCCGATGCTTTGACTGAGAGTATCACGCTAATATCACTGAGTCAATTTGAAACCTATTGGGAAATCACACCCGACGGCAGTGTTCTATTAGACTTAGCACCATGAACACAAACCAAAAAATCAACGTATTTAGTATGGATCCATACATGTCCCAGTACAAGTCCTAGTTCATACCTTCTGACTTCATTGAAAAAATTCCAAGTGTTAACAGTACCCTAATCATTGTTAATAGCAGTCCATCGACTTTGAAGAACGGTCATTGGCTATGTATCTTTCAAACAGCGAAGAATATTGAATTTTTTGATCCTCTTGGCCTATCATATAAATTCTACACTCCATACATCAGCAACTTTATTGAAAGCAGTGGGAAAACCATTATTCAAAATCAACGAAGAGTACAGGATTTAACTACTAAGACATGTGGCTTTCATGCACTACTCTTTTTCATATTCAGTTGTCGTGGCTACACCTACAAGCAGTTTCTCGACATGTACGTTGACTTACCTCGATTGAACGACTTTCTATTGGAAAAAATACTTACAAACGTATTTGATATTGATTTTAGTGCCCTACGAATAAAATGCTCTAAAAATGTATGTGAAATTGTCTATTAATAAATAATAAAAATTTATATACATGATAAAAAGACTTTTCTACTCTTTAGATTTCATCTTCTACTAGGTATAGGTATTTGTCGACAACAACTAGCACAGGTAGATTATCTGAATTCACAGTGTACTGATCCTGATGTACTGCAATGTCAGGGTCATATTTTCTACAGTAGAGTGTAACCTCACTCTTGTCATATCTCTTTGTATAGTCAATGATACTATTCTCATTCATTCTATAGAATTCACATGTTTCAATTTGCTTATTTGAAGCAATTTCACAAACAGTGTCCTCAAGTGTCGAATCACATTCCGTCACAGCCAAATAAAAATCAGTGGGCTTATAATCATAACACCCATTGTCTTCACAACGATGACGTAGAAACCATATTCTTTTGCTGTTCCAACAGCTGAATCGCTGACCCGGCTCCTCCTTCCAGAACAATCTAAAACCACTACGATACCAATCTCGTAGCAATAAACTAAAATCACGCTTAGGATTCTCTCTCACAACCAATTTCAGACTAACCAGAATTTCTTTTTGTACTCTAAAAATATACGCTAGTCTACTATAGAAAGAAAAATACCTTTGATTTAGAAACAATTTTATTGAACATAATTACAATAATAGTGTTCACTGATGCATTTTGTTCTCATAAATATATTTCGATAGGACATCTAATGCTGACCGAAGTTTATTTAAATGGACAATATTCACTTTTTCAGCAAAACATAGTTGCTCCTCTTGCTTAAATGTGCTGAATGATATCACGTATCTAGCGTGCATGTTGTCCCGTTAAAGGCATATTCTAATGCCAGTGATTATTTCCAGAGCCACATTGGGGACTCCTATATTATTGCTGCTTTCAGCTCAATCATTAATCTCAGATAATGTAAATGCACCACTCATTTTTTTCTCCACCAATATTCTCTCAAATAAACTATTCTTTTTGAAATCAATTATGTTACTAATATGAATTGTAATGAAAACCATCCCTTTTATTCAAATCCCAACCAAAAATTAAGTTATTGTATATGGAGTAACCTCCGCTCTCTGGTTGACTCCTAAAAAACGGATGCTGCCTTAAATACTGGTTCGGTTGAGTTATATAATTATGATCTTACTCTCAAAACATATTTGACTACATTATGCCTTGCCAAATAACCGGTTTGGTAATCATAACATGGGAATTGCTATACCCGCAAGCAAAGTATAACTTAGATCTCTACTATTAGAAAGGGCTATTTCGCTCAATTTCAAATTGAATGAGTCCTTTTTGAAGTTTCTACGACACCGCTTTTTATAAAAACCGTATTTGCTTCCAGGGTATAACTTACAAACCTTGCCCTGAGGGCTGTAGATGGGTTGTCATCCTCAAATACATTATTTCCGGACTTTTCAACTACGTGGAACAAAATGGCTAAATCAAAATTTTTATTGGATGTGTTTGGGGAAATGGTGGGCGTGGAAGTGGTGTCAGTTCTCTTCCAATTACGTTCGACTATTAAAAAGGCACTAGCTCCATCAATTTTCAATCGAATGAATCCGTTTTGAAGTTTCTACGACAAATTCTTCGATACGAAGTTCCCTGGTCTAAAACCAAAAAAAACAACAATACATTGTGCCAACATCGTTCTGTACTTAGGAGAGCTATTGCGCTGCCTTTGATACCAGAAAAATACATTAAAGGGATTAGTGCTATAGGGGAATAACACTGCTACGATCAAGATAGTAAATGCGGTTAGCAGCTGGTTTCATGTTAAATCAGGAGTTAAGGAAGGTTTTTGATCCATCCCTCTTAATATGGATCGTTTTGATTGATTTTGTCTAAAAGAGCACAGGAAAGGCAATGGGAGGTCATGGAATCAATTGGAGAGAGAAAAAATTCTCCTGGATTTAGATTATGCTGATGATTTAAGCATCCTACATGAAAGTGTGAGCAAAATGAATGAACTTTTGGAGGTTTTGTGAGTTCAGTGAGAAAGAATAGGTTTAAAAATGTGTGTTAAAAAAAAGTCACTTAGTCTAGGAATAAGTGAAGATGAAAAGGTGATGTTAGGTAACAAAAATATTGATCAGCTAGATAGCTTCACCTACTTTGGTAACATTATTTTTGAAGACGATGGAAGCAGTGAAGATATTAAAAATAGAACATCCTAGGCTAAGGGTGCTTTTTCAAAGTTAAAAAAAGTTTGATAGAATTGGAAGATAAGTCTACAAATGAGATTAGAATTTTGAAAGCTAGAGTGATGACTATGGTCAAATATGGCTCTGAAGCATGGGCACTCCGAAAATCGGATGAAGATTTGCTAGAGGTTTTCTAGAGAAATTGCCTACGGATTGTTCTGGGTACTCGGCCTGCTCATCGTATTTTAAAAACTAGGCTGCATAATTAGTGTAGTTCAGTCCCGCTTTCTAGGACTATTAATTCAAAAAAACTTTCCGAAAAAAAAGCTTTTGAAAGAAAAGTAAAAGCCATTTTAAACTTAAGCTCAGCAGATACAAATACCTTTTAATATTCAAACTCGAAACGACCAGAAATTACTATTAAAGAATAAATGAAACCCAAAACGAACAGAAATTAGATAAACAATCATAGCAAAAACATACAAGTAGTAATAATATAAATGAATAAATAGATCTTAAAGCGAGTAATGCCTGGATTGAATATGAAAATCAAGCTTAATATGAAAAAAACATTTTGCTATTTAAGTATAAATGAAACATAAAACGAACAGAAATTAAATAAACAATCAATGTAAACGAACATACAATAGATATTAATGTAAATTAATAAAAAAATCTTAAAACGATTGGTACTTAAATTGAATATGCAAATCAAGCTTGAAATAAAGAAAAATCACCTCAATCAAGAGTTTGGTTATAACCTCCTTCTCTCATTGCAAAAGTCTAAAACTTACTGCGTCATTGGTGCAAGACCAATCATCCCTTCCTTAAGACCCATATATGTTCTAGGACATAACTTTCAACGCCTGCCCCCGGGCCCTGGGGGGTTGTATCAACACCGGAATTTTGTTTATATGATCTTTGAACTATTGTTAACAAAATAGCTATCTTAAAATTTTTATTGGATGCATTTGGGAAAAAAGGGTTTGGGGGGGGGGGAGATGATTAGCCTCCCATATTTTTTGACGCTTAAAAAGTGAACTAGAACTTTCAATTTCCAGTCAAATGAGCCCTCTCTGAAATTTATACGAGCATTCCTTCCAAAAGAACCTTATATGCCCCTAGGGCATAACTTATAACCGTTGCCCCTGAAGACTTTGGGGGAAGTGTCCTGCTCAAATATATAATTTCCAAAAGTTTCAACTACGTTGAACAAAATGGCTATATCCAAATTTTGCTTGGATGTGTTTGGGAAAATGGTGGGCGTGGAAGGGGTGTTAGTTGCCTTAGAATCACTTTCAATAAAAAAGGAACTAGCGATTTAAATTTCCAATTGAATGAGCCCTTTCTGAAGTTTCTACGACAACGTTGTCTATAAAAAACCTTATATGACCCCAGGGCATAACTTACAACCCTTGCCCTGAGGGCTTGGGGGGAGGGGGTTGTTATCCTCAAAGACCTAATTTCCAGAATTTAAAACTACGTTGAACAAAATGGCCATCTCAAAATTTTGATTGTATGTGTTTGGGGAAAAGATAGGCATGAGAGAGGGGTTAGTTGCCCTCAAATCACTTTCTACTATTAAAAAAGGCACTAGCCCTTTGAATTTCCAATCGAATGAGCTTTTTTTGAAGTTTCTACGACAACGCCTTCTATAAAAACCTTATATGCTCCCAGGGCATAACTTAAAACCCTCGCCCTGAGGGTTGTGGAGGAGTATCCTCCTTAAAAACATATTTTCTACCTGGAAATCAACTACGCTGAACACAATGGCTATCTCAAAATTTTGATTAGATGTGTTTGGGGGAATAATGGGTGTGGGGGGGGGGCTAGTTGCCCTCCAATCACTTTCGACTATTAACAAGGGCATATGCCCTTGGAATTTCCAATCGAATGAGTCCTTTTTGAAGTTTCTACGACAACACCTTCTATAAAAACCTTATTTGCCCCCAGGGCATAATTTAAAACCCTTGCCCTGAGGGTTGTGAGGGTGTGTCTTCCTCAAAAACATATTTTCTATTCATTTTGAAGTTTCGACGACGACCCCTTCCATATGAAGTTTCTCTGTTAAAAAAAAAAATTAATTAAACACTGGAGCCGTATGGCCTTTACTATAGGCAACACTATAGCGTTGCCTCTGATAATGAGAGAAAGGTTGAGATGGCTAGGGCACGTTTTGGGGATGAAGGAAGACATATTGCCGAATTTTGTTCTTTTCGGCCAACCGTCTAACGCTTAACAGAAAGCAGGTTGTTTGCGGTTGGGGTGGGAGGATGTCATAAATTAAGATTTAAAGATAATAGGATCTTCCTGGGAGAGTCTAAGTAGGGAAGCACTGAATAGACTGGGATGGAGAAGGAACATGCGTAACTGTGTTGGCCTCTGGTGGCTTGGTGCAACGGTCAGTTGTTAATAGTAATTGGAATATAGCGTATGTACTTGGATCTAACGATTAAGAGTCTAGGGTTGATCAAAGTGACTTCTTTCTGATGCAAACACATTTGAATTAAATTTATTAGCTTTAATATTTCATTTGGTGAGACAAATAATCATTTGGTAGAGAAATTTTCTGTCAATCTTTTCTCTGTGCAGGTATAATGAACCAAATATTTCTACCAAAGCAGGGGTAATTAGTGGTGAGGGGGTTCCACACCTGATGACACCCATAGCAGATTAACATGGGATTCCGATGACACCCTGTTTCTTCGGCAGTCCTCTGACGTCACGACATGTCCTGGCAAGATTCCGCCCTGGCAAGATTCCCATGAGAGCCCCTGGCAAGAATCCCACGACACATCTTCACTGCTTTTAAACGGTCAGATAGGAAAATAGCTTGGGCTTTCTGCAACATGCCCTGTTTCTACAACATGTCCTGTGACGTAACAGCCTTGGCTAGGATCCGACAACACCACTGGCCCGATTCCGACAAAATGCCCGGCAAGACTCCTACGATAGCCTTTGGCAAGATTCCGATGACAACCCTTGCAAAATTCCTACAACATGCCCTGTTACGTCACAATATCACTGGAAATATTCTGATGACAGCCCTCACCAAGATTTCCATCCTGGCAAGATTCTTAGCGTATTCTCTGTCTCCAGATGACGCAATTGTCTCTTACTATTTTCTTTTATACGAGTAACTAGAGTTTGGTTGGTATAATACACAAGTAGCAATAATAAGAGTTACTAGCCCATGTGTTAAAATAAAGGGAATATAGTTGGCGAGATTCCAACGACCTAACCCTTTGGACTTCAATGATTTCACACAACTTACCCCGTTTATAAAGGGTCAGGTGTAACACGGATGACCCAATTTTATGTAACCTTGCGGCAGGACCCAAGAGGAATCCCCGCTTGTAACTTAACGACAGCGCACACCTTATGTGAGGTCGGCACTCACCTGGGTCTTATGTAAGGATAGTGCACATCTTACGTAATGACAGTGCACACATCACTGTCACATAATACGTTTTTTGACATTTTTTTGCCGAAACATTCGAAGCGCTTTTTTCTTCCTTTTAAATTAATGGCGGTGCACACTTTATGTAAAGGTCAGCACACGTTGCGTAATGATGGTGCGCAAGATATGTAATGACAGCGTAACCATCACAGTCACATAATACTTTTTTGACAATTTATTTTTTATGTGAAACAGACAGACTTTTTTTTCTTTCAAAGTGTTTCTTTTTTTTCTTTTAGTTATTAAACCTCACTAGGATTCAAAAGGTTAATTTCCATCCAATGGTTGAGTGCCTCGAGCATCAGAACCAACAAGCTATTTCAGAATTCTGTATTGAGAACTACATTCTAAAAGTAATTTATTGCGCGACACCTGAGATTTCTGTTTTTTCGCACACGCTAGACTACTACTACTACTACTACTAACAACTCACCGCAGCACTAAGCCGCCTGAGGCCAACACAGCTACGCACACTCCTCCTCCAGCCCAATCAATTCAAAGCCTCCCTTTTTACACCCGCCCACGAAGTTCCCATTTCCTTTAAATCTTTCTTAATGACGTCCTCCCACCCAAGACGGGGACGACCTGCTTTCCGTTTAGCCCTAGACGGTTGGACGAAATAAACAATCTTCGGCAATCTGTCATCCTTCATCCAAACAACGTACCCTAGCCACTCAACCTTTCTTTCATTATATCCCTAGAGAGCGGTATTGAACCACATTTTTCGTATAGCCTATTGTTTGAAATTAGGTCAGTCAGCGGGGTACCCAGAACAATCCTTTTCAGAACAATTTTTTTCTGGAAAACATCTAGCAAATCTTCATCCGCTTTTCGGAGCGTCCATGCTTCAGAGCCATATTTGACCACTGTCATCACTGTAGCTTCTAATATTCTAACCTTGGTTTGCAGACTTATCTTCCTATTCTTCCAGACTTTTTTTTAACTGTGAAAAAAACCTGAGCCTTGGCTATTCTACTTTTTACATCTTCACTGCTCCCACCATCTTTACTAATAATACTACCAAGGTAGGTGAAGGTGCTTAATTGATCAATCTTTTCATTACCCGACGTCACCTTTTCATCTTCACTTATTCCTAGCCTTAGTGACTTAGTCTTCCTAACATTAATTTTCAAACCAATTCTAGCACCCTGAACTCGCAAAGCCTCTAGAACTTCATTCATTTTGTTCACACTTTCATCTAGGATCCTTAAATCATCAGCATAATCCAAGTCCAGGAGACTTTATCCTCCCGATTTGATTCCGTGGTCTCCCATTGCCTTTCCTGTGCTCCTTAAAACAAAGACCATCAAAATAATCCATATAAAAGGGGTAGAACACATCCCTGCTGAACTCCTGATTTAATACAAAACCAGCTGCTAACCTCATTTCCTACCTTAACCGCAGCAGTGTTATTCTCGTACATAGCACTGACCACTTTGATGTATTTGTCTGGTATACCATACAAGGATAAGACCTTTACTAAAGCTCATCTATCAACAGAATTGAACGCTTGCTCATAATCTGTAAAACCCACCACCAAAGGTGTTTGAAAACTCAGGCACTTCTCAATTATTAGCCTAAGAGTGAAAATTTGGTCGACACATCCTCTACCTTTTCTAAAACCTCACTGTTCTTCTCTTAAAACTTTGTCTACGGTATCTTTGAATCTAAAATGTGTCTCATTATTAAGTAATTTGCTACCTACAGCAGGGTGTTTACTGCCAAAATTTGGTACGGAGTCGGAAAACTATTTTTCTGAAGGTATTTTTAGTAATAAAGACGAAAGGGATGCTTAAATTATGGAAACACCTAGGTATTAGTGACTCATCCTAAACAATAAATCTTGAACACAGACACTGTAAATAAAATTTCTATTAATTAAAACAAATTTACAACAATATTAAAATTATGAAAAAAAACAGTTAAAAAACACGGCAAACAAAAAATAATAGGTGAAAAAAATTACAAATAAAAAAAAATGTGTTTGAATAGAAGAAATATATGACTTCTAGCAGCAAACTTCAGGAGGAGCGGGCTAGTTGTTATGTATTTTCTTAGGAAAATGGTCCATTATTGTAAAACTTAATCTTAACTAACTGAAAGAGTGCACACGTTCTTCATTTTACTCATATTGCAAGGGGTAATGAAGTAACATTTAATATATTTCTCTTATTTTGCGCGTTTTCTTGGAGAAATGCCCCCCCCGCTTGGGGGAGAAATACCCATCAATGCTTCATTTTAGTCATATCGCACGGGTAATTAAGGAACATTTAATAAATTTTTCTATTTTTGTTTGTTTTCTATTTTTGTCATTTCTATTTTTGTTTGTTTTCTTAGAGGAATGGCTTCGCTATGCTAATTTAGCCTTAACTTGCCAAACGAGAAAGTATTAGTATTTCTTTTGCTGAATGAATTCGGAGTTGGACTCGACATTTTGAAAATGCAACGTTTTCTATGATAGTTTTACGCTTGCTAGATTATTTGATTTTGATTTTTGCTCGTTATGGTTTAATAGAGTTTTGAATTTTTTTTGAAAAAACGAGATTATTTTTTACTCCGAAAATATGCTGGTGAATCTAAATTAAACAGTATACTTTTTGAACAGTGAGAAGTTGGCATTTCTTTGCTAGAGCGTGATACTCCAAGCAATTCACGCCACAGTTCCACACTGAAACTACTTTGCGGCAACCCTGAAACACCTGTCATCAATATTTTAAGCTTTTTCCGACGCTCGAATAACCTCAAGGGATACATTTTGTATTGCTATTATTTTCCAACAATTCCCGACACTGTGGCAAACTACTACTACTCTGCGAAACCCCACTGACATCACTTCATCATTCTTAAAATATTTTCAGACATTTCTTTTTAAAAATTATACATTCAGCCCATTGATTCAAGCTTATCGCAAGCCCAAGCCATTCATGATAACCTTCAAAAAACTCCCACCGTCACGGCTTTGCACACCTGCCATCCAAGTGGCACCCCCACGTGGATTTTCACTTTTGAACTTTCTCTCTTCAGAAAAAATTCTGAATCGAAGTAAAACTTTTTCCAACTTTTACCGAAACATCAGAAGTGAAGTGAGACTTCTTTCTCTTCACTGAAAAAATTCAGAAATGAAGTGAGACTTTTTTCCTTCTTTGAGAAAATTCAGAATTAAACTGGAACTATTTCTGTTTTCTGGAAGAATTCCGTATCAAAATGTATTTTTTTTCTCTTTCTTGAGAAAATTCAGAATTGAACTTGAACTTATGTTTCTTCGTTGAGAAAATTCTGAACTAAAGTGGAACTTTCTCTCTTCTTAGGATAACTCAGAACTCAAGTGTAACTCTCTATCTTCTACCCAAAATTTAGAGTCGAAGTTTAACATTTCTTCTCTCCTCTGGAAAAAATTCAGAATCGAACCTTAGCATTTTCTCACTTCCATGGAAAAATCCAGAAGAGAATTTGAACTTTTTTGTCTTCTGTAAAAAATCAACAGCAGAAGTGGAACTTTTTTATCTTCGCTGAGTGAATCACAGACCCGGAGTACATCTTTTTCTCTTCTTTGAAAAATTCAGTGTTGAATTGAAGTGTACCATTTTTCTCTTCTCCTGAGAAATTCAGAAGAGAACTTGAACTTTTCTTCTCTTCTTTGTGAAAATTCAGAACTTAAGTGGAAATTTTTTCTTCTTTGAAAGAACTCAGATCTGATGCATAAATTTTTTCTCTTCTCCGAAAAAAAAAATTCAGCATCGAACCCTAGAATTTTTTCACTTCAATGGAAAAACCCAGAAGAGAACTTGAACTTTTTTTCTTCTTTGAAAAACTCAGAACAGAATTGGAACCTTTTTATCCTCATTCTTCACTTCTTTTAGAAAACTCAGAACTAAAGTGGAACTCTTTCTTCTTTAGGAAAACTCAGAACTAAAGGAACTTTTTTCCTTCTTCGGAAAAAATTCAGAGTCGAAACATAACTTTTTCCATCTGTTATCGAAAATTCCGAAGTGAAGTGAGACTTCTTTCTCTTCACAGAAAAATTCAGAAGCAAAGTGAGACTTCCTGTTCTTCTCTGAGAGAATTCAGAATTGAACTGGAGCTATTTTTATTTTCTGGAAAAGTTCAGAATCGTAATTAAGTTTTTCTCTTCTTTCAGAAAATTCAAGAGAAAACTTGATCCTTTTTCTCTTCGTTGAGAAAATTCAGAACTAAAGGGGAACCTTATCGCTTCTTGGGGAGACTCAAAAATGGAGTTTAGCTTGGTCCGCCTTCTTCCAAACACTCAGGGTCGAAGTTCTACATTTTTCTTTTCATTAGAAAATAAAATCACATTTGGATATTAATTTGTCTCTCTTCTGTTGAAATTCAGAAGAGAAATTGAACTATTCCTTACTTTATTGAGAAAACTCAGAATTAAAGTGGAACTTTCTCTCTTCTATGGGAAAAATTTAGAATCGAAGTAAAAACTTTTTCCATCTTCTACCGAAAATTCAGAAGTTAACTGCATTTGAGTTAGGTTCATTTAACTCATATGTAGTTAACTTAAAGTAGCTAACTGAAGTTATACTTCAGTTCTGAATTCTTTCAAAGAAGAAAAATATTCAAGTTCTTTTCTGAAGTTATCAAAGAACAGAAAAAAATAAGTTTGATTCAGAATTTTTTCAATGAAGAGAGAAAATGAATTACAGTTCAGTTCTGAGTTTTCCTAAACAAGAAGAAGTTCCACTTAAGTTTGGAATTTTCTCAACGAAGAGAAAAAAGATTCAATTTCTCTTCTGAATTTTCTCTGTGAAGAGAATGTAGTCTCACTTCTGAATTTTCAGTAGAAAATGCTTCGACTCTAAATTTTTTCCGAAGAAGGGAAAAAAGTTATCCTTCAGTTCTGAGTTTTCTTAAAAAGAAAGAGTTCCACTTTAGTTCTGAGTTTTCTCAAAGAAGTGAAAAACAAGATAAAAAAGTTTCAATTTTGTTCTTAATTTTTCAAAGAAGAAAAAGGGCCAAGTTCTCTTCTCCATTGAAGTGAAAAATGCAAAGGTTTGATTCTGAATTATTTTTCCAGAGACGAGAAAAATGTTAAACTTCAATTCTGAATTTTCCAATGAATAGAGAAAAAAAGTTCACATCAGTTTTGAGTTCCCTCAAAAAAGAAGAAAGTTCCACTTAAGTTCAAAATTTTGCTTAAAGAAGTGAAGAAAAGTTAAAATTCTCTTTTGAATTTTTCAGGAGAAGAGAATAAAGTTATACTTCAATTCTGAATGTTTTCAAAGAAGAGAAAAAGATATTCTCCAGTTTTGTGATTCACTAGCGAAGATAAAAAGTTCCACATTTTTTCTGAATTTTTTCAAAAGAGAAAAAAGTTCAACTTCCTTTGTTGATTTTCTTAGGGAAGTAAAAAATGCTAAGGTACGATTTCGAATTTTTTCCAGAGAAGAGCGAAAATACTTTGACTCTGAATTTTTGGTAAAAGATGGAAAAAGTTACACTTTGGTTTTGAATTTTCCTAAGAAGAGAGAAAGTTCCACTTTAATTCCACTATTCTAAATCTTCTCAAATTAAAGCAAAATATCAAGTGCTGTTCTGGATTTATTCCAAAGAACAGAAAAGGCTACAGCATTAACTACAGCACATCAAATAACCTTAGCATTAAGGTTTCACGCCCCTATCCACAAGACATGTAGAATTTGTTGCATTTTTAATGAAAACATGCAAAAATGATAAAGTCAATATGGTAAGTTTGGTGAATGTATGCTAGTAGTCAAACAACTTCACAATTTCTTGAAGAGTCAAGGGGGAACATCTTAGAAAATCTTGGGTATTCACTATATCATTGAAAAACCCTCGACAATTTTGCCTGTAATCTAAGTTTTTTATTCTATTGAAGCAAGTTTTAAAGAGGGAAAACACTCTAAAAGGGTGTAACAGGTCATGGTAAAAGTTTCAACATCAAAAACAACACATCAAAGAACATTAGTGTTGAGGTTTCACGCGCCTATCCACAAGAAATGTAGAATTTGTTGCTTTTTTATTGAAAATATAAAAAATGGAAAATCCAATGTGGTAAGATTGGTGAATGTATGCTAGTAGTCAAATAAGTTCACAATTTCGTGAAAACTCAGGGGGAAAATCTAAGAAAATATAGGCTATTCACTGTATCTGTGAAAAATCCTTGAGCATTTTTCCTGTAATCTATGTTTTGCATTCTATTGAAGCAAATTTGATTTTAGAAAAGGGAAAAACACTTTCAAAGGGTGTAACAGTTCTTGATATAAGTTAAAGCATCAAATACAGCAAATCAAAGAACCTTAGTGTTGAGGTTCATACGTCTATCAACAAGGAATGTAGAATTTGTTGATTTTCAATGAAAATATGTAGATGTGGAATAATGCCACGGTGGTATGAATTGACATGGTGTATCACATAGGATTGGCCTGCGAAAACTTGAATCAATGGGGTGAAGTATAATTTCTTACAAGGAATGTCTGAAAAATGCCTTGGGGGTGATGATGGAATGTCAGAGGGTGCCACTGAGCAGTAATAATGTGGCATTGTGGCATGAATTGCTTGGAGTATCACACTACCAAAGAAATGCCGAGTTCCTCTGTTCAAGTTAAAACAGTGTTTAATTTAGATTCAAGAGCTTATTTTTGATGGGAAAAGGTTGGGAACGTGGATGACTGAGGGGGAGGTGAGTAATGTCACGATGGTGTGATTTTTTTGGAGGTTATTATGATAAGCTTGGCTTGCAAAAACTTGAATCATCAGATTGAAGCATAATTTTTAACAAGAAATGTCTGAAAAATTTCTTGGAGGTGATGATGTGATGTCAAAGGGTGCCAAAGAGCAGTAATAGTGTTGCATTGTGGCGTGAATTGCTTGGAGTATCACACTATAGCAATGAAATGCCGAGTTCCGCTTCAAGTACAGTGTTTTATTTAGATTCATATGCTTATTTTTGGATTGAGAAGGTTGAAAATGTCCTAAGGGGATGATGAAAGGTGGTGCCATGTGGATGGCGGAGTGGGAGGTTTGTAATGCCATGGTGGTGTGGAGTGTTTTGGAGGTTATTATGGTAAGCTTTGCTTGCGAAAACTTGAATCATTGGGTTGAAGCATAATTTTTAATAAGAAATGTCTGAAAAATTTCTTTCAGGTGATAGGGCGATGTAAGATAGTGCCACAGAGCAGTAATAGTGTGGCATTGTGGTGTGAATTTTTTGGAGTATCACACTCTAGGAATTAAATGTGTTTCGCTTCAAGTAAATATAGAGTTTAATTTTAATTCACATACTTATTTTCGGAATGAGAAGATTGAAAATGTCCTAGGGGAATGATGAAGGGTGGAACCACGTCGATGATGGAGGGGGAGGTGTGTAATGCCACGTTGGTCTGGAGTTTCTTGAAGGTAATTATGAGAAGATTGGCTTGCGAGGACTAGAATCATTGGGATTAAGTATAATTTTTAACAAAAAATGTCTTGGATGTGATAGGGCGATATCAGAGGTTGCCATAGAGCAGTTATACTGGGACATTTTGCCGGGAAGACGCTTTAAATGTGGATGAATGCCGCCGCAGGGGTGCCACAATGTAGTAATAGTGTGGTACTGTTGCGTGAATTGCTTGGAATATCATGCTCTAGGAAAGAAATGCCGACTTCTCGCTGTTCAAAAAGAAACTGTTTAATTCAGATTTACTAGCTTATTTTCGGAGTGGAAAGGTAGGATATGTCCTAAGGGTGATGGGGGGGGGATTCACGTGGATGGCAGGCTCGTAAAGACGTGATGGTGTGGGAATGTTCTGAAGGTTATCATGAATTGCTTGGGCTTGCGATAAGCTTCAATCAATACGACATAGATAATTTCGGAGACCACACTGCCTTTCCATGACGATAAAATAAAAGTTTAAAATGGGGTAAAATCCTTTTTAAAAGACATTGTATAGAAATTCACAAAAAATACCAGATGTTTCGGTCACATATACTGTGACCGTCATCAGTAGTAAAACTAAACTAAAACAGTTTAAAACAAAAGTTTATATACGAAATCAAATAAAACTACATATTGTTTAATTCTAATTCCTTTCAAAGCAAAGGCGGAAGCTAGCCTCTTTGACTTTCTTGGATTCGGTTTATTAGCTTTCAATGATATAATATTTGGACAAAGGTCAACTACATTGGGTGAATTGAACTTTACTCTGTCAGATTTTAATAAATTATCATAGATAGTGTTCAGCCCAATTTCACCTGTATCCCAAGCAATATTCTTAAATTAGCAATATTCTTGAATAAGATTTTCTTTATTTCAAGAGTTTCACGGAAAGTTTTGCTTTAAACCCTGAAGAGACATTCTCAAACAAAATAAAATGGTCTGGAAAATTGAAAATATGTTCTGAAAGGGCTGAAGTAAAATCTTCCGACTTAGAATCTTGCTTTAAAGCCAAAGAAATAGAATCTTTATGTTGTAATAATCTCATTTCCAAACTCTGGTTAGTACGTCCCACATATGAGCTTCCGCAAGTACATGGGATCTGATAAACCCCACTTTGTTGCCCCAATGAAGTTAGATCCTTAGAAAACTCAGAAATTAACTGCATTTGAGTTAGGTTGATTTAACTTGTAGTTATGCGTAGTTTTTGATCCATCCCTCTTAATATGGATCGTTTTGATTGATTTTGTCTAAAGGAGCACAGGAAAGGCAATGGAAGGTCATGGAATCAATTGGAGAGAGAAAAAATCTCCTGGATTTAGATTATGCTGATGATTTAAGCATCCTACATGAAAGTGTGAGCAAAATGAATCAGCTTTTGGAGGTTCTGTGAGTTCAGTGAGAAAGAATAAGTTTAAAAATGTGTGTAAAAAAAAAGTCACTTAGTCTAGGAATAAGTGAAGATGAAAAGGTGATGTTAGGTAACAAGACTTTGTGGGGAGTATCCTGCTCAAACATATTATTTCCGGAACTTTCAACTACGTTGAACAAAACGGCTATATCAAAATTTTGATTGGATATATTTGGGGAACTGGTGGGCGTAGAAGGAGTATAAGTTGCCTTAGAATCACTTTCAACCATTAAAAAGGAAACTAGCTATTTAAATTTCCAATTGAATGAGTCCTTTCTGAAGTTTCTACGACAACGTTGTCTATAAAAAACCTTATATGCCCCCAGCGCATAATTTACAGCCCTTGCTCTGAGGGCTGTGGGGGAGTTGTCATCCTCAAAGACCTAATTTCCAGAACTTAAAACTGCGTTTAATAAAATGGCTATCTCAAAATTTTGATTGTATGTGTTTGGGGAAAAGATAAGCGTGAGAGAGGGGCTAGTTACCCTCAAATCACTTTCTACTATTAAAAAGAGCACTAGCCCTTTGAATTTCCAATCGAATGAGCTTTTTTTGAAGTTTCTTCGACAATGCCTTCTATAAAAACCTTATATGCTCCCAGGGCATAACTTAAAACCCTCGCCCTGAGGGTTGTGGAGGAGTATCCTCCTTAAAAACATATTTTCTACCTGGAAATCAACTACGCTGAAGAAAATGGCTATCTCAAAATTTTGATTGGATGTGTTTGGAGGAATAATGGGCGTGGGGGGGGGGGCTAGTTGCCCTCCAATCACTTTCGACTATTAACAAGGGCATATGACCTTGGAATTTCCAATCGAATGAGTCCTTTTTGAAGTTTCTACGACAACACCTTCTATAAAAACCTTATTTGCCCCCAGGGCATAACTTAAAACCCTTGCCCTGAGGGTTGTGGGGGAGTGTCTTCCTCAAAAACATATTTTCTATTCATTTTGAAGTTTCGACGACGACCCCTTCCATATGAAGTTTCTCTGTTAAAAAAAAAATTAATAAAACACTGGAGCCGTATGGCCTTTACTATAGGCAACACTATAGCGTTGCCTCTGATAATGAGAGAAAGGTTGAGATGGCTAGGGCACGTTTTGGGGATGAAGGAAGACATATTGCCGAATTTTGTTCTTTCCGGCCAACCGTCTAATGCTAAACAGAAACCAGGTCGTTTGCGGTTGGGGTGGGAGGATGTCATTAAGTAAGATTTAAAGATAATTGGATCTTCCTGGGAGAGTCTAAATAGGGAAGCATTGAATATACTGGGATGGAAAAGGAACATGCGTAACTGTGTTGGCCTCTGGTGGCTTGGTGCAACGGTCAGTTGTTAATAGTATTAGGAATATAAGTACTTGGATCTAACGATTGAGAGTCTAGGGTTGGTCAAGGTGACTTCTTTCTGATGCAAACACATTTGAATTAAATTTATTAGCTTTAATATTTCATTTGGTGAGACAAATAATGATTTGGTAGAGAAATTTTCTGTCAATCTTTTTTCTGTGCAGGTATAATGAACCAAATATTTCTACCAAAGCAGGGGTAATTAGTAATGAGGGGGTTCCACACCTGATGACACCCATAACAGATTAATATGGGGTTCTGATGACACCCTGTTTCTTTGGCAGTCCTCTGACGTCACGACATGTCCTGGCAAGATTCCGCCCTGGCAAGATTCCCATGAGAACCCCTGGCAAGAATCCCACGACACATCTTAACTGCTTTTAAACGGTCAGATAGGAAAATAGCTTGGGCTTTCTGCAACATGCCCTGTTTCTACAACATGTCCTGTGACGTAACAGCCTTGGCAAGGATCCAACAACACCACTGGCAAGATTCCAACAAAATGCCCTGGCAAGACTCCTACGAGAGCCTTTGGCAAGATTCCGATGACAACCCTTGCAAAATTCCTACAACATGCCCTGTTACGTCACGATATCACTGGAAATATTCTGATGACAGCCCTCAACAAGATTCCCCTCCTGGCAAGATTCCTAGCGTATTCTCTGTCTCCAGATGACGCAATTGTCTTTTATTTTTTTCTTTTATACGAGTAACTAGAGTTTGGTTGGTATAATACACAAGTAGCAATAATAAGAGTTACTTGCCCATGTGTTAAAATAAAGGGAATATGGTTGGCGAGATTCCAATGACCTAACCCTTTGGACTTCAATGAAAAATTGACTTTCACCATGTCTGGAAAATTGAAAATATGTTCTGAAAGGACTGAAGTAAAATCTTCAGACTTAGAATCTTGCTTTAAAGCCAAAGAAATAGAATTTTATGCTGTAATAATCTCATTTCCAAACTCTGGTTAGTATGTCCCACATATGAGCTTCCGCAAGTACATGGGATCTGATAAACCCCACTTTGTTGCCCCAATGAAGTTAGATCCTTAGAAAACTCAGAAGTTAACTGCATTTGAGTTAGGTTCATTTAACTTATATGTAGTTATACAACTACTTATTAATCTATATAACTTACATGTAGAAAAATTTTCAAGTTCTCTTCTGAAGTTATCAAAGAAGAAAAAAAAATTAAGTTCGATTCAGAATTTTTTCAACAAAGAGAGAAAATAAATTACAGTTCAGTTCCCAGTTTTCCTAAAGAAGAAGAAGTTAAACTTAAGTTTGAATTTTCTCAACGAAGAGAAAAAAGTTCAAGTTCTCTTCTGAATTTTCTCTGTGAAGAGAATGTAGTCTCACTTTTGAGTTTTCGGTAGAAGATGGAAAAAGTTATATTTTGATTCTAAATTTTTTCCATAGAAGAGAGAAAGTTCCACTTTAGTTCTGAGTTTTCTCAAAGAAATCAGGAAAAGTTCAAGTTTTCTTTTGAATTTCCCTAGAAGAGAAAAATAATAATATTAATTTGTAATTTTTTTTCCAATGAAGAGAAAAATGTTAAAATTCGACTCTGAATTATCGGTAGAAAATGGAAAAAAGTTAACTTCATTTTTGAGTTTTCCTAAGAAGAGATAAAGTGCCACTTTAGCTCGGTAATTGTTTCAACAAATAGAAAAAAGTTCATCGTCTCTTCTGAATTTTCTCAAGGAAGAGAAAAAGTTACATTTCGATTCCGAATTTTTCCAAAAAATAAAATAGTTCCAGTTCAATTATGAATTTTCTCAAAGAAGAAAAAGAAGTCTCACTAAACTTCTGAATTTTGTCAGTGAAGAGAAAAAAGTCTCGCTTCACTTTTAAATTTTTGATAGAAGATGGAAAAATTTATACTTCGACTCTGAATTTTCTCCGTGGAAGGGAAAAAAGTTATCCTTCAGTTCTGAGTTTTCTTAAAGAAGAAAGAGTTCCACTTTATTTCTGAGTTTTCTCAAAGAAGTGAAAAACGAGGATAAAAAGTTTCAATTCTGTTCTTAATTTTACAGAGAATAAAAAAAGTTTAAGTTCTCTTCTCCATGGAAGTGAAAAATGCTAAGGTTTGTTTCGGAATTTTTTTTCCCAGAGAAGAGAAAAATGTTAAACTTCAAATCTTAATTTTCCAAAACTGCTTTCGCCACCATTTCATCATGGTTGTTACCCGCTTTGATTGCTTGGAAGAAAAATTTCAAAACGGCGCTAAAAACCAAGTCTGGCTTCAAACTACTCATTTTCCTTTTGGAATGAAATGGCTTCTGACACAGGAGCTAAAATCAGTGTCCAATAAGAGTCTCCAAGGACGGAGCAAATAGTCGTCAGAGAATACAGAAATCATCCAAGAACAAGGGAAGTGAGGGACCCCCTCACCTATTCCCTGCAATTTGCGGGTAACTGAATATCGACGGGTATTATACGTTACTTGCCTCCTTCCCCTCTTCTACTTGTTCCCAATAAAAAAAAAATCGGACACATATTAATGGTATGGAAACAAAGATGGTGCTATATGAAATTGGCTAAATAGATGGTGATCCAGTCTACCTGAGAAAAAAGATGGCACTGGTGAAAATACCCAGAGAGAAAAACCTATAATAGGAGTTCACGAAGATCTCTCAGATACTATTTAACTAAAAATTTATCTTTAAAAGGTAGAGATAAACTAAAAATAATATCAAAGTAAAGCAGTAGCTTTATCCAATTACAGCAAAGAAGTAAACTCAGCCACAATAACTCTGGACAAAACATAGATGGCACATTTATCACCCCTCAGGTCTCAATTGTCAAATCTAAGAACATGCAAATTTATATTTTTTTTTTCTTAAGACCGCTTAATGAGCAAGAAGGCAAAAAATGGACAATTAATTCAAGAGCAAAGTAGGTTTTCTTTTATTCTGTAACATAAAATAAACTGTATATTTTACCGTTTTTAATGAAAGTATCCTGATAAACCATGATAAGATCATCCATATTCAGAATTTGTGGCAAGTCCATAAAGGTGTTGGAACGGAATTAATGCAAATTATGAGAAGCATGATACTAGCATTGACATTTGGATACAAGACAGATTTTCGTCAGGAGAGTCACGAAATACAATATATATAATGATTGATGACTAATAATGACTTTTAACCACTGCAAAGCATATTTTATTTAATAAAGATGAAAAAAAAGCTTAACTCCTTCAGCAGTCAAAGGCACTAGAAATCTGATTTTTCTTTTTAGGAAAGATTGCTAAAGGAAAGGGTTATTCATTGTTTTAATGCTTAAAACACAATAAAGTGTACGCCTATTATATATGGGCCATAATGTATTTCCAAGAGGGTATATCAACCTGTTCTTACTTTTAGGGTTTGAAAAATAAGACGATAGATCTAAAACTAGATCCAAAAAGATATTATGTAATACCATTGTATTGATAAAAAAATTATTAAAAATTCAGTAACTAGCTTCTAAAGCAATTTAAAATTCAAAGCTAAAGTGAAACTCAAGCAATTCAAGAAATATTTCCAGAAAAATAAATCTAGTTTTTTCATATCTACTAAAATGTAAAAATGTTTGTTTAAAAGAAATCCGAAAAATGAATCAATTGTTTAGTTTAACAAAGGAGAACAATATTTCGGGGACCCAACTATGACAAGGTCTAAATTTGCCTTCAATTACTTGTTTATCCAAATATTGTTTTAGTATCCATGCCAGTGGTATTATGAAATAAATTTCGCGATTTTAATAGAACTCTTTAATTACACTTAAAGAGGAGGTAAATCTTTTTTTTAAATAAACTTGTCAATCCGGCAAATTATTGGCACCCTTGTCAATTTCCCCCCCCCCCCCCCCAAGATATTGCTCTAGATCTGCACTTGAACTAAGCACTTACTAGTTGTTGAAACTGCAAATCTGCATCAAAAATCTTTTGCATTATAAATTAATTTCCCATTTTTTCTAATTTTATAAGACTATTTGACTGTGTTAGTTTCCTCTTCCCCAATTTAAAGAATCAGGATTCATTTTTAGTGTCCCTGGTGTTTCATAAAAAAAAACCAGCTTAATACATCCAAAAAAATTAGCGTATAAGCATCTTATCTCCCTTTAAAAATCTTGTCTCTCTGGTTTACCTTGTCACAGTTACATTCTCTTGATTTTTCAAAGTTCATTTTGTATTTCTTTCATTGAAATGTGAGAGTTGGAATATTTCAGTAGTGTTTTGTCATGGTTTAACATGTCACAGTTACATTCTCTTGATTTTTCAAAGTTCATTTTGAATTTCTTTCGTTGAAATGCAAGAGTTGGAATATTTCAGTAGTGTTTTGTTGCGGCTTACCTTGTCACAGTTACATTCTCCTAATTATTCAGAATTCATTTTGAATTTCTTTCATTGAAATGCATGAGTTGGAACATTTCAGTAGTGTTTTGTCGTGGTTTACCTTGTCACAGTTACATTCTCTTGATTTTTCAAAGTTCATTTTGGTATTCTTTGGTTGAAATGCAAGAGTTGGAATATTTCAGTAGTGTTTTGTTGTGGTTTACCTTGTCACACTTACATTCTCTTAATCTTTCAAAGATCATTTTGGATTTCTTTCTATGAAATGCAAGAGTTGGAATATTTCAGTAGTGTTTTGTCGTGGTTTAACTTGTCACAGTTACATTCTCTTAATTTTTCAAAGTTTTTTTTGAATTTCTTTCGTTGAAATGCAAGAGTTAGAATATTTCAGTAGTGTTTTGTTGTGGTTTACCTTATCAAAGTTACATTTTCTTGATTTTTCAAAGTTCATTTTGAATTTCTTTCGTTGAAATGCAAGAGATGGAATATTTCAGTAGTGTTTTGTTGTGGTTTACCTTGTCACAGTTACATTCTCATAATTTTTCAAAGTTCATTTTGGATTTCTTTCATTGGAATGCAAGAGTTGGAATATTTCAGCAGTGTTTTGTCATGGTTTACCTTGTCACAGATACATTCTCTTGATTTTTCAAAGTTCATTCTGAATTTCATTCGTTGAATTGCAAGAGTTGAAATATTTCAGTAGTGTTTTGTCATGGTTTACCTTGTCACAGTTACATTCTCTTGATTTTTCAAAGTTCATTTTGGATTTTTTTTTGTTGAAATGCAAGACCTGGAATATTTCAGTAGTGTTTTGCCGTGGTTTACTTTGTCACAGTTACATTCTCTTGATTTTTCAAAGCTCATTTTGGATTTCTTTCGTTGAAATGCAAGAGTTGGAATATTTCAGTAGTGTTTTGTAGTGGTTTACTTTGTCACAGTTACATTCTCTTGATTTTTCAAAGTTCATTGTGGATTTCTTCCGTTGAAATGTGTTTTGTTGTGCTTTACCTTGACACAGTTGCACTTTCTTGATTTTTCAAAGTTGATTTGGATTTCTTTCGTTGAAATGCAAGAGTTGGAATATTTCAGTAGTGTTTTGTTGTGGTTTACCTTGTCACAGTTACATTCTCTTGATTTTTCAAAGTTTATTTTGCATTTCTTTCGTTGAAATGCAAGAATTAGAATATTTCAGTAGTGTTTTGTTGTGGTTTACCTTGTCACAGTTACATTCTCTTGATTTTTCAAAGTTCATTTTGAATTTCTTTCATTGAAAAGCAAGAGTTGGAATATTTCAGTAGTGTTTCGTTGTGGTTTACCTTGTCACAGTTACATTTTCTTGATTTTTCAAAGTTCATTTTGAATTTCTATCGTTGATATGCAAGAGTTGGAATATTTCTGTAGTGTTTCATTGCGGTTTACCTTGTCACAGTTACATTCTCTTATTTTTTCAAAATTCATTTTAAATTTCTATCATTGAAATGCAAGAGTTGGAATATTTCAGTAGTGTTTTGTCGTGGTTTACCTTGTCGCAGTTACACCCTCTTGATTTTTCAAAGATCATTTCGGCTTTCTTTCGTTGAAATGCAAGAGTTGGAAAATTTCAGTAGTGTTTTGATGTGGTTTACCTTGTCACAATTACATTCTCTTGATTTTTAAAAGTTCATTTTGGTTTTCTTTCGTTGAAATGCAAGAGTTGGAATATTTTAGTAGTGTTTTGTTGTGGTTTACCTTGTCACAATTATATTCTCTTGATTTTTCAAAGTTCATTTTGGTTTTCTTTCGTTGAAATGCAAGAGTTGGAATATTTCAGTAGTGTTTTGTTGTGGTTTACCTTGTCAAACTTACATTCTCTTAATTTTTCAAAGATCATTTTGTATTTCTTTCGATGAAATGCAAGAGTTGGAATATTTCAGTAGTGTTTTGTCGTGGTTTACCTTGTCACAGTTAAATTCTCTTAATTTTTCAAAATTCATTTTGAATTTCTATCATTGAAATGCAAGAGTTGGAAAATTTCAGTAGTGTTTTGTCGTGGTTTACCTTGTAGCAGTTACATTCTCTTAATTTTTCAAAGTTCATTTTGGATTTCTTTCGTTGAAATGCAAAAGTTTGAATTTCTCAGTAATGTTCTGTAGTGGTTTAGAATTTCACAGTTACATTCTCTTCATTTTTCAAAAATTCATTTTGGATTTCTATCTTTGAAATGTTCGAGTCGGAATATTTCAGTAGTGTTTTGTCGTGCTGTACCTTGTCACAGTTAAATTCTCTTGATTTTTCAAAGTTCATTTTGGATTTCATTCGTGAAATGCAAGAGTTGGAATATTTCAGTAGTGTTTTGCCTTGGTATACTTTGTCAAAGTTACATTCACTTGATTTTTCAAAGTTCATTTTGGATTTCTTTCGTTTAAATACAAGAGTTGGAATATTTCAGTAGTGTTTTGTCGTGGTTTACTTTGTCACAGTTACATTCTCTTGATTTTTCAAAGTTCATTGTGGATTTCTTTCGTTGAAATGTGTTTTGTTGGGCTTTACCTTGACACAGTTACATTTTCTTGATTTTTTCAAAGTTCATTTTGGATTTCTTTCGTAAAATGCAAGAGTTGGAATATTTCAGTAGTGTTTTGCCGTGGTTTACTTTGTCACAGTTACATTCTCTTAATTTTTCAAAGATAATTTTGGTTTTCTTTCGTTGAAATGCAAGAGTTGCAACATTTCAGTAGTGTTTTGTTGTGGTTTAACGTGTCTAAGTTACATTCTCTTAATTTTTCAAATTTCATTTTGAATTTCTTTCGTTGAAATGTAAGAATTGGAATATTTCAGTAGTGTTTTGTTGGGGTTTACCTTGTCACAGTTACATTCTCCTAATTTTTCAAAGTTCATTTTGGATTTCTTTCATTGGAATGCAAGAGTTGGAATATTTCAGTAGTGTTTTGTCATGGTTTACCTTGTCACAGTTACATTCTCTTGATTTTTCAAACTTCATTTTGGATTTCTTTTGTTGAAATGCAAGAGCTGGAATATTTCAGTAGTGTTTTGCCGTGGTTTACTTTGTCACAGTTACATTCTCTTGATTTTTCAAAGCTCATTTTGGATTTCTTTGTTGAAATGCAAGAGTTGGAATATTTCAGTAGTGTTTTGTCGTGGTTTACTTTTTCACAGTTACATTCTCTTGATTTTTCAAAGTTCATTGTGGATTTCTTTTGTTGAAATTTGTTTTGTTGTGCTTTACCTTGACACAGTTACACTTTCTTGATTTTTAAAAGTTCATTTGGATTTCTTTCGTTGAAATGCAAGAGTTGGAATATTTCAGTAGTGTTTTGTTGTGGTTTACCTTGTCAAAGTTACATTCTCTTGATTTTTCAAAGTTCATTTTGCATTTCTTTTGTTGAAATACAAGAGTTAGAATATTTCAATAGTGTTTTGTTGTGGTTTACCTTGTCACAGTTACATTCTCTTGATTTTTCAAAGTTCATTTTGAATTTCTATCGTTGAAATGCAAGAGTTGGAATATTTCAGTAGTGTTTCGTTGTGGTTTACCTTGTCACAGTTACATTTTCTTGATTTTTCAAAGTTCATGTTGAATTTCTATCGTTGAAATGCAAGAGCTGGAATATTTCAGTAGTGTTTTGTTGTGGTTTACCTTGTCACAGTTACATTCTCTTAATTTTTCAATGTCCATTTTGAATTTCTATCGTTGAAATGCATGAGTTGGATTATTTCAGTAGTGTTTTGTCGTGGTTTACCTTGTCGCAGTTACATTCTCTTTATTTTTCAAAGATCATTTTGGCTTTCTTTCGTTGAAACGCAAGAGTTGGAAAATTTCAGTAGTGTTTTGATGTGGTTTACCTTGTCACAATTATATTCTCTTGATTTTTCAAAGTTCATTTTGGTTTTCTTTCGTTTAAATGCAAGAGCTGGAATATTTCAGTAGTGTTTTGTAGTGGTTTACCTTGTCACAATTATATTCTCTTGATTTTTCAAAGTTCATTTTGGTTTTTTTTCGTTGAAATGCAAGAGTTGGAATATTTCAGTAGTGTTTTGCTGTGGTTTACCTTGTCAAACTTACATTCTCTTAATTTTTCTAAGATCATTTTGGATTTCTTTCGATGAAATGCAAGAGTTGGAATATTTCAGTAGTGTTTTGTCGTGGTTTACCTTGTCACAGTTACATTTTCTTAATTTTTCAAAATTCATTTTGAATTTCTATCATTGAAATGCAAGAGTTGGAATATTTCAGTAGTGTTTTGTCGTGGTTTACCTTGTCGCAGTTACATTCTCTTGATTTTTCAAAGATCATTTTGGCTTTCTTCCGTTGAAATGCATGAGTTTAATTATTTCAGAAGCGTTTGTACGTAGTTTACCATTTCACAGTTACATTATCTTAATTTTTCAAAGTTCATTTTGAATTTATAGCATTGAAATGAAACAGCTGAAATATTTCAGTAATGTTTGGTTATGCTATACCTTGTCACAGTTACATTACCTTAATTTTTAAAAGTTCATTTTGAATTTTTTTCATTAAAATGCAAGAGTTGGAATATTTTAGTAGTGTTTTGCCTTGGTTTACTTTGTCACAGTTACATTCTCTTGATTTTTCAAAGTTCATTTTGGATTTCTTTCGTTAAAATGCAAGAGTTGGAATGTTTCAGTAATGTTTTGTCGTGGTTTACTTTGTCACAGTTACATTCCCTTGATTTTTCAAAGTTCATTGTGGATTTCTTTCGTTGAAATGTGTTTTGTTGGGCTTTACCTTGACACAGTTAAATTTTCTTGATTTTTCAAAGTTCATTTGCATTTCTTTCGTTGAAAAGCAAGAGTTAGAATATTTCAGTAGTGTTTTTCTGTGGTTTACCTTAACACAGTTACATTCTCTTAATTTTTTCAAAGTTCATTTTGGATTTCTTTCGTAAAATGCAAGAGTTGGAATATTTCAGTAGTGTTTTGCCGTGGTTTACCTTGTCACAGTTACATTCTCTTGATTTTTCAAAGATAATTTTGGTTTTCTTTCGTTGAAATGCAAGAGTTGGAATATTTCAGTAGTGTTTTGTTGTGGTTTACCTTGTCAAAGTTACATTCTATTGATTTTTCAAAGTTCATTTTGGATTTCTATCATTGAAATCCAAGAGTTGGAATATTTCAGTAGTGTTTTGTCGTGGTTTACCTTGTCGCAGTTACATTCTCTTGATTTTTCAAAGATCATTTTGGCTTTCTTTCGTTGAAATGCAAGAGTTGGAATATTTCAGTAGTGTTTTGTCGTGGTTTACCTTGTCACAGTTACATTCTCTTAATTTTTCAAAGTTCATTTTGAATTTCTTTCGTTGAAATGCAAGAGTTGGAATATTTCAGTAGTGTTTCGATGTGGTTTAACTTGTCACAGTTACATTCTCTTGATTTTTCAAAGTTCATTTTGAATTTCTATGATTGAAATACAAGAGTGGGAATATTTCAGCAGTGTTTCGTCATGGTTTACCTTTTCACAGTTACATTTTCTTGATTTTTCAAAGTTCATTTTGAATTTCTTTCGTTGAAATGCAAGAGTTGGAATAATTCAGTAGTGTTTTTTTTTTGTGGTTTACCTTATCACAGTTACACTTTCTTGATTTTTCAAAGTTCATTTTGAATTTCTTTTGTTGAAATGCAAGAGTTGGAATATTTCAGTAGTTTTTGCCGTGGTTTACTTTCTCACAGTTACATTCTCTTGATTTTTCAAAGCTCATTTTGGATTTCTTTCGTTGAAATGCAAGAGTTGGAATATTTCAGTATTTTTTGTCGTTGTTTACTTTGTCAAAGTTACATTTTCTGTGATTTTTCAAAGTTCATTGTGGATTTCTTTCGTTGAAATGTGTTTTGTTATGCTTTACATGGACGCAATTATATTTTTTTGATTTTTACTAGTTTATTTGGATTTCTTTCGTTGTAATGCAAGAGTTGGAATATCTCATTAGTGTTTTGCGATGGTTTACCTTGTCATAGTTACATCCACTGGATTTTTAAAAGTTCATTTTAGATTACTTTCATTAAAATGCAAGATTTAGAATATTTCAGTAGTGTTTTGTCATGCTTTACCTTATCACAGTTACATTCTCATAATTTTTCAAAGTTCATTTTGGATTTCTTTCATTGGAATGCAAGAGTTCGAATATTTCAGTAGTGTTTTGTCATGGTTTACCTTGTCACAGATACATTCTCTTAATTTTTCAAAGTTAATTTTGAATTTCATTCGTTGAATTGAAAGAGTTGGAATATTTCAGTAGTGTTTTGTCATTGTTTACCTTGTCACAGATACATTATCTTGATTTTCCAAAATTAATTTTGGATTTCTTTTCTTGAAAGGAAAGAGTTGGAATATTTCAGTAGTGTTTTTTCGTGGTTTACTTTGTCACAGTTACATTCTGTTGATATTTCAAAGTGGATTCACTGTGGATTTCTTTCGTTTAAATGTGTTTTATTGTGGTTTACCTTGACACAGTTACACTTTCTTGATTTTTCAAAGTTTATTTGGATTTCTTTCGTTGAAATGCAAGAGTTGGAATATTTCAGTAGTGTTTTGTTGTGGTTTTCTTTGTCACAGTTACATTCTCTTGATTTTTGAAAGGTCATTTTGGATTTCTTTCGTTGAAATGCAAGAGTTGGAATATTTCTGTAGTGTTTTGTCGCGGTTTACTTTGTCACAGTTACATTCTCTTGATTTTTCAAAGTTGACTGTGGATTTCTTTCGTTGAAATGTGTTTTGTTGTGCTTTACCTTGACACATTTACACTTTCTTGATTTTTCAAAGTTTATTTGGATTTCTTTCGTTGAAATGCAAGAGTTGTAATATTTCAATAGTGTTTTGTTGTGGTTTACCTTGTCACAGTTACATTCTCTTGATTTTTCAAAGTTCATTTTGATTTTCTATCGTTGAAATGCAAGAGTTGGAATATTTCAGTAGTGTTTCGTTGTGGTTTACCTTGTCACAGTTAAATTCTCTTGATTTTTCAAAGTTCGTTTTGGATTTCTTTCGTTGAAATGCAAGAGTTGGAATATTTCAGTAGTGTTTTGCCTTGGTTTACTTTGTCACAGTTACATTCTCTTGATTTTTCAAAGTTCATTTTGGATTTCTTTCGTTAAAATGCAAGAGTTGGAATATTTCAGTAGTGTTTTGTCGTGGTTTACTTTGTCACAGTTACAATCCCTTGATTTTTCAAAGTTCAATGTGGATTTCTTTTGTTGAAATGTGTTTTGTTGTGCTTTACCTTGACACAGTTACACTTTCTTGATTTTTCAAAGTTCTTTTGGATTTCTTTCGTTGAAATGTAAGAGTTGGAATATTTCAATAGTGTTTTGTTGTGGTTTACCTTGTCACAGTTACATTCTCTTGATTTTTCAAAGTTCATTTTGAATTTCTATCATTGAAATGCGAGAGTTGGAATATTTCAGTAGTGTTTCGTTGTGGTTTACCTTGTCACAGTTACATTCTCTTAATTTTTCAAAATTCATTTTGAATTTCTATCATTGAAATGCAAGAGTTGGAATATTTCAGTAGTGTTTTGTCGTGGTTTACCTTGTCGCAGTTACATTCTCTTGATTTTTCAAAGATCATTTTGGCTTTCTTTCGTTGAAATGCATAAGTTGGATTATCTCAGCAGTGTTTTGTCATGGTTTACCATGTCAAAGTTACATTCTCTTGTTTTTTAAAAGTTCATTTTGAATTTATATCATTCAAATGCAAGACTTGGATTATTTCAGTAGTGCATTGTCGTGCTTTAACATGTCACAGTTACATTATCTTGATTTTTCAAAGTTCGTTTTGGATTTTTTTCGTTAAAATGCAAGAGTTGGAATATTTTAGTAGTGTTTTGCCTTGGTTTACTTTGTCACAGTTACATTCTCTTGATTTTTCAAAGTTCATTTTGGATTTCTTTCGTTAAAATGCAAGAGTTGGAATGTTTCAGTAATGTTTTGTCGTGGTTTACTTTGTCACAGTTACATTCCCTTGATTTTTCAAAGTTCATTGTGGATTTCTTTCGTTGAAATGTGTTTTGTTGGGCTTTACCTTGACACAGTTACATTTTCTTGATTTTTCAAAGTTCATTTGCATTTCTTTTCTTTGAAAAGCAAGAGTTAGAATATTTCAGTAGTGTTTTTCTGTGGTTTACCTTAACACAGTTACATTCTCTTAAATTTTTCAAAGTTCATTTTGGATTTCTTTCGTAAAATGCAAGAGTTGGAATATTTCAGTAGTGTTTTGCCGTGGTTTCCTTTGTCACAGTTACATTCTCTTGATTTTTCAAAGATAATTTTGGTTTTCTTTCGTTGAAATGCAAGAGTTGGAATATTTCAGTAGTGTTTTGTTGTGGTTTACCTTGTCAAAGTTACATTCTATTGATTTTTCAAAGTTCATTTTGAATTTCTTTCGTTGAAATGCAAGAGTTGGAATATTTCAGTAGTGTTTTGTCGTGGTTTACCTTGTCGCAGTTACATTCTCTTGATTTTTCAAAGATCATTTTGGCTTTCTTTCGTTGAAATGCAAGAGTTGGAATATTTCAGTAGTGTTTTGTCGTGGTTTACCTTGTCACAGTTACATTCTCTTAATATTTCAAAGTTCATTTTGAATTTCTTTCATTGAAATGCAAGAGTTGGAATATTTCACTATTGTTTTGTTGTGGTTTACCTTGTCACAGTTACATTCTCTTGATTTTTCAAAGTTCATTTTGAATTTCTATCATTGAAATGCAAGAGTTGGAATATTTCAGTAGTGTTTCGTTGTGGTTTACCTTGTCACTGTTACATTTTCTTAATTTTTCAAAGTTCATTTTGAATTTCTTTCGTTGAAATGCAAGAGTTGGAATAATTCAGTAGTGTTTTTTTTTTGTGGTTTACCTTATCACAGTTACACTTTCTTGATTTTTCAAAGTTCATTTTTAATTTCTTTTGTTGAAATGCAAGAGTTGGAATATTTCAGTAGTTTTTGCCGTGGTTTACTTTCTCACAGTTACATTCTCTTGATTTTTCAAAGCTCATTTTGGATTTCTTTCGTTGAAATGTAAGAGTTGGAATATTTCAGTATTGTTTTGTCGTGGTTTACTTTGTCACAGTTACATTCTCTTGATTTTTCAAAGTTCATTGTGGATTTCTTTCGTTGAAATGTGTTTTGTTGTGCTTTACCTTGACACAGTTACACTTTCTTGATTTTTCAAAGTTCATTTGGATTTCTTTCGTTGAAATGCAAAAGTTGGAATATTTCAGTAGTGTTTTGTTGTGGTTTACCTTGTCACAGTTACATTCTCTTGATTTTCAAAGTTCATTTTAGATTTCTTTCCTTGAAATGCAAGAGTTGGAATATTTCAGTAGTATTTTGTTGTGGTTTACCTTGTCACAGTTACATTCTCTTAATTTTTCAAAGTTCATTTTGGATTTCTTTCTTTGTAATGCAAGAGTTGTAATATTTCAGTAGTGTTTTGTCAAGGTTTACCTTGTCACAGATAAATTCTCTTAATTTTTCAAAGTTCATTTTGAATTTCATTCGTTGAAATGCAAGAGTTGGAATATTTCAGTAGTGTTTTGTCGTGGTTTACCTTGTCACAGTTACATTTTCTTGATTTTTCAAAGTTCATTTTGGATTTCTTTTCTTGAAAGGAAAGAGTTGGAATATTTCAGTAGTGTTTTTTCGTGGTTTACTTTGTCACAGTTACATTCTCTTGATATTTCAAAGTGGATTCACTGTGGATTTCTTTCGTTTAAATGTGTTTTGTTGTGCTTTACCTTGACACAGTTACACTTTCTTGATTTTTCAAAGTTTATTTGGATTTCTTTCGTTGAAATGCAAGAGTTGGAATATTTCAGTAGTGTTTTGTTGTGGTTTTCTTTGTCACAGTTACATTCTCTTGATTTTTGAAAGCTCATTTTGGATTTCTTTCGTTGAAATGCAAGAGTTGGAATATTTCTGTAGTGTTTTGTCGTGGTTTACTTTGTCACAGTTACATTCTCTTGATTTTTCAAAGTTGACTGTGGATTTCTTTCGTTGAAATGTGTTTTGTTGTGCTTTACCTTGACACAGTTACACTTTCTTGATTTTTCAAAGTTTATTTGGATTTCTTTCGTTGAAATGCAAGAGTTGGAATATTTCAATAGTGTTTTGTTGTGGTTTACCTTGTCACAGTTACATTCTCTTGATTTTTCAAAGTTCATTTTGATTTTCTATCGTTGAAATGCAAGAGTTGGAATATTTCAGTAGTGTTTCGTTGTGGTTTACCTTGTTACAGTTAAATTCTCTTGATTTTTCAAAGTTCGTTTTGGATTTCTTTCGTTGAAATGCAAGAGTTGGAATATTTCAGTAGTGTTTTGCCTTGGTTTACTTTGTCACAGTTACATTCTCTTGATTTTTCAAAGTTCATTTTGGATTTCTTTCGTTAAAATGCAAGAGTTGGAATATTTCAGTAGTGTTTTGTCGTGGTTTACTTTGTCACAGTTACAATCCCTTGATTTTTCAAAGTTCAATGTGGATTTCTTTTGTTGAAATGTGTTTTGTTGTGCTTTACCTTGACACAGTTACACTTTCTTGATTTTTCAAAGTTTATTTGGATTTCGTTCATTGAAATGCAAGAGTTGGAATATTTCAATAGTGTTTTGTTGTGGTTTACCTTGTCAGAGTTACATTTTCTTAATTTTTCAAAGTTCATTTTGAATTTCTATCGTTGAAATGCAAGAGTTGGAATATTTCAGTACTGTTTTGTTGTGGTTTACCTTGTCACAGTTACATTTTCTTGATTTTTCAAAGTTCATTTTGAATTTCTATCGTTGAAATGCAAGAGTTGCAATATTTCTGTAGTGTTTTGTCGTGGTTTACCTTGTCACAGTTACATTCTCTTAATTTTTCAAAGTTCATTTTGAATTTCTTTCATAGAAATGCAAGAGTTGGAATATTTCATTAATGTTTTGTTGTGGTTTACCTTCTCACAGTTTCATTCTCTTGATTTTTCAAAGTTCATTTTGTATTTCTTTCATTGAATTGCGAGAGTTGGAATATTTCAGTAGTGTTTTGTCATGGTTTAACATGTCACAGTTACATTCTCTTGATTTTTCAAAGCTTATTTTGAATTTCTTTCGTTGAAATGCAAGAGTTGAAATATTTCAGTAGTGTTTTGTTGCTGATTACATTGTCACAGTTACATTCTCTTAATTTTTCAAAATTCATTTTGATTTTCTACCATTGAAATGCAAGAGTTGGAATATTTCAGTAGTTTTTTGTCGTGGTTTACCTTGTCGCAGTTACATTCTCTTGATTTTTCAAAGATCATTTTGGCTTTCTTTCGTTGAAATGCAAGAGTTGGAATATTTCAATAGTGTTTTGTCGTGGTTTACCATGTCACAGTTACATTTTCTTAATTTTTCAAAATTCATTTTGAATTTCTTTCGTTGAAATGCAACAGTTGGAATATTTCATTAGTGTTTTGTTGTGGTTTACCTTGTCACAGTTACATTCTCTTAATTTTTCAAAATTCATTTTGAATTTCTATCATTGAAATGCAAGAGTTGGAATATTTCAGTAGTGTTTTGTCGTGGTTTACTTTGTCACAGTTACATTCCATTGATTTTTCAAAGTTCATTGTGGATTTCTTTCGTTGAAATGTGTTTTGTTGGGCTTTACCTTGACACAGTTACATTTTCTTGATTTTTCAAAGTTCATTTGCATTTCTTTTGTTGAAATGCAAGAGTTGGAATATTTCAGTAGTGTTTTTTGTGGTTTACCTTAACACAGTTACATTCTCTTAATTTTTTCAAAGTTCATTTAGGATTTCTTTCGTAAAATGCAAGAGTTGGAATATTTCAATAGTGTTTTGCCGTGGTTTACTTTGTCACAGTTACATTCTCTTGATCTTTCACAGATAATTTTGGATTTCTTTCTATGAAATGCAAGAGTTGGAATATTTCAGTAGTGTTTTGTCGTGGTTTAACTTGTCACAGTTACATTTTCTTGATTTTTCAAAGTTCATTTTGGATTTCTTTTGTTGAAATGCAAGAGTTGGAATATTTCAGTAGTGTTTTGCCTTGGTTTTCTTTGTCACAGTTACATTCTCTTGATTTTTCAAAGTTCATTTTGGATTTCTTTTGTTGAAATGCAAGAGTTGGAATATTTCAGTAGTGTTTTGTCGTGGTTTACTTTGTCACAGTTACATTCTCTTGATTTTTCAAAGTTGACTGTGGATTTCTTTCGTTGAAATGTGTTTTGTTGTGCTTTACCTTGACACAGTTACACTTTCTTGATTTTTCAAAGTTTATTTGAATTTATTTCGTTGATATGCAAGAGTTGGGATATTTCAGTAGTGTTTTGTTGTGGTTTACCTTGTCAGAATTACATTCTCTTGATTTTTCAAAGTTCATTTTGGATTTCTTTCGTTGAAATGCAAGAGTTGGAATATTTCAGTAGTGTTTTGTAGTGGTTTACCTTGTCACAGTTACATTCTCTTGATTTTTCAAAGTTCATTTTGATTTTCTATCGTTGAAATGCAAGAGTTGGAATATTTCAGTAGTGTTTCGTTGTGGTTTACCTTGTCACAGTTAAATTCTCTTGATTTTTCAAAGTTCGTTTTGGATTTCTTTCGTTGAAATGCAAGAGTTGGAATATTTCAGTAGTGTTTTGCCTTGGTTTACTTTGTCACAGTTACATTCTCTTGATTTTTCAAAGTTCATTTTGGATTTCTTTCGTTAAAATGCAAGAGTTGGAATATTTCAGTAGTGTTTTGTCGTGGTTTACTTTGTCACAGTTACATTCCCTTAATTTTTCAAAGTTCAATGTGGATTTCTTTCGTTGAAACGTGTTTTGTTGTGCTTTACCTTGACACAGTTACACTTTCTTGATTTTTCAAAGTTTATTTGGATTTCTTTCGTTGAAATGCAAGAGTTTTAATATTTCAGTAGTGTTTTGTTGTGGTTTACCTTGTCACAATTACATTCTCTTGATTTTTCAAAGTTCATTTTGGATTTCTTTCGTTGAAATGCAAGAGTTGGAATATTTCAGTAATGTTTTTTGTCGTGGTTTACCTTGTCACAGTTACATTCTCTTGATTTTTCAAAGTTGACTGTGGATTTCTTTCGTTGAAATGTGTTTTGTTGTGCTTTACCTTGACACAGTTACACTTTCTTGATTTTTCAAAGTTTATTTGGATTTCTTTCGTTGAAATGCAAGAGTTGGAATATTTCAGTAGTGTTTTGTTGTGTTTTTTTTTGTCACAGTTACATTCTCTTGATTTTTGAAAGCTCATTTTGGATTTCTTTCGTTGAAATGCAAGAGTTGGAATATTTCAGTAGTGTTTTGTCGTGGTTTACTTTGTCACAGTTACATTCTCTTGATTTTTCAAAGTTGACTGTGGATTTCTTTCGTTGAAATGTGTTTTGTTGTGCTTTACCTTGACACAGTTACACTTTCTTGATTTTTCAAAGTTTATTTGGATTTCTTTCGTTGAAATGCAAGAGTTGGAATATTTCAGTAGTGTTTTGTTGTGGTTTACCTTGTCACAGTTACATTCTCTTGATTTTTCAAAGTTCATTTTGATTTTCTATCGTTGAAATGCAAGAGTTGGAATATTTCAGTAGTGTTTCGTTGTGGTTTACCTTGTCACAGTTAAATTCTCTTGATTTTTCAAAGTTCGTTTTGGATTTCTTTCGTTGAAATGCAAGAGTTGGAATATTTCAGTAGTGTTTTGCCTTGGTTTACTTTGTCACAGTTACATTCTCTTGATTTTTCAAAGTTCATTTTGGATTTCTTTCGTTAAAATGCAAGAGTTGGAATATTTCAGTAGTGTTTTGTCGTGGTTTACTTTGTCACAGTTACATTCCCTTGATTTTTCAAAGTTCAATGTGGATTTCTTTTGTTGAAATGTGTTTTGTTGTGCTTTACCTTGACACAGTTACACTTTCTTGATTTTTCAAAGTTTATTTGGATTTCTTTCATTGAAATGCAAGAGTTGGAATATTTCAATAGTGTTTTGTTGTGGTTTACCTTGTCAGAGTTACATTCTCTTGATTTTTCAAAGTTCATTTTGAATTTCTATCGTTGAAATGCAAGAGTTGGAATATTTCAGTAGTGTTTAGTTGTGGTTTACCTTGTCACAGTTACATTTTCTTGATTTTTCAAAGTTCATTTTGAATTTCTATCGTTGAAATGCAAGAGTTGGAATATTTCAATAGTGTTTTGTTGTGGTTTACCTTGTCACAGTTACATTCTCTTGATTTTTCAAAGTTCATTTTGAATTTCTATCGTTGAAATGCAAGAGTTGGAATATTTCAGTAGTGTTTTGTCGTGGTTTACCTTGTCACAGTTACATTCTCTTAATTTTTCAAAGTTCATTTTGAATTTCTTTCATCGAAATGCAAGAGTTGGAATATTTCATTAATGTTTTGTTGTGGTTTACCTTCTCACAGTTTCATTCTCTTGATTTTCAAAGTTCATTTTGTATTTCTTTCATTGAATTGCGAGAGTTGGAATATTTCAGTAGTGTTTTGTCATGGTTTAACATGTCACATTTACATTCTCTTGATTTTTCAAAGTTCATTTTGAATTTCTTTCGTTGAAATACGAGAGTTGGAATATTTCAGTAGTGTTTTGTTGCGGTTTACCTTGTCACAGTTACATTCTCTTAATTTTTCAAAATTCATTTTGATTTTCTACCATTGAAATGCAAGAGTTGGAATATTTCCGTAGTTTTTTGTCGTGGTTTACCTTGTCGCAGTTACATTCTCTTGATTTTTCAAAGATCATTTTGGCTTTCTTTCGTTGAAATGCAAGAGTTGGAATATTTCAATAGTGTTTTGTCGTGGTTTACCTTGTCACAGTTACATTTTCTTAATTTTTCAAAATTCATTTTGAATTTCTTTCGTTGAAATGCAAAAGTTGGAATATTTCATTAGTGTTTTTTTGTGGTTTACCTTGTCACAGTTACATTCTCTTAATTTTTCAAAATTCATTTTGAATTTCTATCATTGAAATGCAAGAGTTGGAATATTTCAGTAGTGTTTTGTCGTGGTTTACTTTGTCACAGTTACATTCCATTGATTTTTCAAAGTTCATTGTGGATTTCTTTCGTTGAAATGTGTTTTGTTGGGCTTTACCTTGACACAGTTACATTTTCTTGATTTTTCAAAGTTCATTTGCATTTCTTTTGTTGAAATGCAAGAGTTGGAATATTTCAGTAGTGTTTTTTGTGGTTTACCTTAACACAGTTACATTCTCTTAATTTTTTCAAAGTTCATTTAGGATTTCTTTCGTAAAATGCAAGAGTTGGAATATTTCAGTAGTGTTTTGCCGTGGTTTACTTTGTCACAGTTACATTCTCTTGATCTTTCACAGATAATTTTGGATTTCTTTCTATGAAATGCAAGAGTTGGAATATTTCAGTAGTGTTTTGTCGTGGTTTAACTTGTCACAGTTACATTTTCTTGATTTTTCAAAGTTCATTTTTGATTTCTTTTGTTGAAATGCAAGAGTTGGAATATTTCAGTAGTGTTTTGCCGTGGTTTTCTTTGTCACAGTTACATTTTCTTGATTTTTCAAAGTTCATTTTGGATTTCTTTTGTTGAAATGCAAGAGTTGGAATATTTCAGTAGTGTTTTGTCGTGGTTTACTTTGTCACAGTTACATTCTCTTGATTTTTCAAAGTTGACTGTGGATTTCTTTCGTTGAAATGTGTTTTGTTGTGCTTTACCTTGACACAGTTACACTTTATTGATTTTTCAAAGTTTATTTGGATTTCTTTCGTTTAAATGCAAGAGTTGGAATATTTCAGTAGTGTTTTGTCGTGGTTTACCTTGTCACAGTTACATTCTCTTGATTTTTCAAAGTTCATTTTGGATTTCTTTCATTGAAATTAAAGAGTTGGAATATTTCAGTAGTGTTTTGTTGTGGTTTAACTTGTCACAGTTACATTATCTTGATTTTTCAAAGTTCATTTTGAATTTCTATCGTTGAAATGCAAGAGTTGGAATATTTCAGTAGTGTTTCGTTGTGGTTTACCTTGTCACAGTTAAATTCTCTTGATTTTTCAAAGTTCGTTTTGGATTTCTTTCGTTGAAATGCAAGAGTTGGAATATTTCAGTAGTGTTTTGCCTTGGTTTACTTTGTCACAGTTACATTCTCTTGATTTTTCAAAGTTCATTTTGGATTTCTTTCGTTAAAATGCAAGAGTTGGAATATTTCAGTAGTGTTTTGTCGTGGTTTACTTTGTCACAGTTACATTCCCTTAATTTTTCAAAGTTCAATGTGGATTTCTTTCGTTGAAACGTGTTTTGTTGTGCTTTACCTTGACACAGTTACACTTTCTTGATTTTTCAAAGTTTATTTGAATTTCTTTCGTTGAAATGCAAGAGTTGTAATATTTCAGTAGTGTTTTGTTATGGTTTACCTTGTCACAACTACATTCTCTTGATTTTTCAAAGTTCATTTTGAATTTCTTTCATTGGAATGCAAGAGTTGGATAATTTATGTAGTGTTTTTTAGTGCTTTACCATGTCAAAGCTACATTCTCTTGGTTTTTAAAGTTCATTTTGAATTTCTATCGTTGAAATGCAAGAGTTGGAATATTTCAGTAGTGTTTTGTTGTGGTTTACCTTGTCACAGTTACATTTTCTTGATTTTTCAAAGTTCATTTTGAATTTCTATCGTTGATATGCAAGAGTTGCAATATTTCTGTAGTGTTTTGTCGTGGTTTACCTTGTCACAGTTACTTTCTCTTAATTTTTCAAAGTTCATTTTGAATTTCTTTCATCGAAATGCAAGAGTTGGAATATTTCATTAATGTTTTGTTGTGGTTTACCTTCTCACAGTTTCATTCTCTTGATTTTTCAAAGTTCATTTTGTATTTCTTTCATTGAATTGCGAGAGTTGGAATATTTCAGTAGTGTTTTGTCATGGTTTACCATATCATAGTTACATTCTCTTGATTTTTCCAAGTTCATTTTGGATTTCTTTCGTTGAAATGCAAGAGTTGGAATATTTCAGTAGTGTTTTTTTGCGGTTTACCTTGTCACAGTTACATTCTCTTAATTTTTCAAAATTTATTTTGAATTTCTACCATTGAAATGCAAGATTGGAATATTTCAGTAGTTTTTTGTCGTGGTATACCTTGTCGCAGTTACATTCTCTTGATTTTTCAAAGATCATTTTGGCTTTCTTTCGTTGAAATGCAAGACTTGGAATATTTCAATAGTGTTTTGTCGTGGTTTACCTTGTCACAGTTACATTTTCTTAATTTTTTCAAAATTCATTTTGAATTTCTTTCGTTGAAATGCAAAAGTTGGAATATTTCATTAGTGTTTTTTTGTGGTTTACCTTGTCACAGTTACATTCTCTTAATTTTTCAAAATTCATTTTGAATTTCTATCATTGAAATGCAAGAGTTGGAATATTTCAGTAGTGTTTTGTCGTGGTTTACCTTGTCACAGTTACATTCTCTTGATTTTTCAAAGATCATTTTCGCTTTCTTTCGTTGAAATGCAAGAGTTGGAATATTTCAGTAGTGTTTTGTCGTGGTTTACCTTGTCACAGTTACATTCTCTTAATTTTTCAAAGTTCATTTTGGATTTTTTTCTTTGAAATGCAAGAGTTGGAATATTTCAGTAGTGTTTTGTCGTGGTTTACTTTGTCACAGTTATATTTTCTTGATTTTTCAAAGTTCCTTTGGATTTCTTTCGTTGAAATGCAAGACTTGGAATATTTCAATAGTATTTTGCCTTGGTTTACTTTGTCACAGTTACATTCTCTTGAGTTTTCAAAGTTCATTTTGGATTTCTTTCGTTAAAATGCAAGAGTTGGAATATTTCAGTAGTGTTTTGTCGTGGTTTACTTTGTCACAGTTACATTCCATTGATTTTTCAAAGTTCATTGTGGATTTCTTTCGTTGAAATGTGTTTTGTTGGGCTTTACCTTGACACAGTTACATTTTCTTGATTTTTCAAAGTTCATTTGCATTTCTTTTGTTGAAATGCAAGAGTTGGAATATTTCAGTAGTGTTTCGTTGTGGTTTACCTTGTCACAGTTACATTTTCTTGATTTTTCAAAGTTCATTTTGAATTTCTATCGTTGATATGCAAGAGTTGGAATATTTCTGTAGTGTTTTGTCGTGGTTTACCTTGTCACAGTTACATTCTCTTAATTTTTCAAAGTTCATTTTGAATTTCTTTCATCGAAATGCAAGAGTTGGAATATTTCATTAATGTTTTGTTGTGGTTTACCTTCTCACAGTTTCATTCTCTTGATTTTTCAAAGTTCATTTTGTATTTCTTTCATTGAAATGCAAGAGTTGGAATATTTCAGTAGTGTTTTGTCATGGTTTAACATGTCACAGTTACATTCTCTTGATTTTTCAAAGTTCATTTTGAATTTCTTTCGTTGAAATACAAGAGTTGGAATATTTCAGTAGTGTTTTGTTGCGGTTTACCTTGTCACAGTTACATTCTCTTAATTTTTCAAAATTCATTTTGAATTTCTATCATTGAAATGCAAGAGTTGGAATATTTCAGTAGTTTTTTGTCGTGGTTTACCTTGTCGCAGTTACATTCTCTTGATTTTTCAAAGATCATTTTGGCTTTCTTTCGTTGAAATGCAAGAGTTGGAATATTTCAATAGTGTTTTGTCGTGGTTTACCTTGTCACAGTTACATTTTCTTAATTTTTCAAAATTCATTTTGAATTTCTTTCGTTGAAATGCAAAAGTTGGAATATTTCATTAGTGTTTTTTTGTGGTTTACCTTGTCACAGTTACATTCTCTTAATTTTTCAAAATTCATTTTGAATTTCTATCATTGAAATGCAAGAGTTGGAATATTTCAGTAGTGTTTTGTCGTGGTTTACTTTGTCACAGTGACATTCCATTGATTTTTCAAAGTTCATTTTGGATTTCTTTCGTTGAAATGTGTTTTGTTGGGCTTTACCTTGACACAGTTACATTTTTTGGATTTTTCAAAGTTCATTTGCATTTCTTTTGTTGAAATGCAAGAGTTGGAATATTTCAGTAGTGGTTTTTGTGGTTTACCTTAACACAGTTACATTCTCTTAATTTTTTCAAAGTTCATTTAGGATTTCTTTCGTAAAATGCAAGAGTTGGAATATTTCAGTAGTGTTTTGCCGTGGTTTACTTTGTCACAGTTACATTCTCTTGATCTTTCACAGATAATTTTGGATTTCTTTCTATGAAATGCAAGAGTTGGAATATTTCAGTCGTGTTTTGTCGTGGTTTAACTTGTCACAGTTACATTTTCTTGATTTTTCAAAGTTCATTTTGGATTTCTTTTGTTGAAATGCAAGAGTTGGAATATTTCAGTAGTGTTTTGCCGGGGTTTACTTTGTCACAGTTACATTCTCTTGATTTTTCAAAGCTCATTTTGGATTTCTTTCGTTGAAATACAAGAATTGGAATATTTCAGTAGTGTTTTGTCGTGGTTTACTTTGTCACAGTTACATTCTCTTGATTTTTCAAAGCTCATTGTGGATTTCTTTCGTTGAAATGTGTTTTGTTGTGCTTTACCTTGACACAGTTACACTTTCTTGATTTTTCAAAGTTTATTTGGATTTCTTTCGTTGAAATGCAAGAGTTGGGATATTTCAGTAGTGATTTGTAGTGCTTTACCTTGTCACAGTTACATTATCTTGATTTTCCAAAATTCATTTTGGACTTGTTTCATTGAAAGGAAAGAGTTGAAATATTTCAATAGTGTTTTGTTATGGTTTAACTTGTCACAGTTACATTCTCTTGATTTTTCAAAGTTCATTTTGATTTTCTATCGTTGAAATGCAAGAGTTGGAATATTTCAGTAGTGTTTCGTTGTGGTTTACCTTGTCACAGTAAAATTCTCTTGATTTTTCAAAGTTCGTTTTGGATTTCTTTCGTTGAAATGCAAGAGTTGGAATATTTCAGTAGTGTTTTGCCTTGGTTTACTTTGTCACAGTTACATTCTCTTGATTTTTCAAAGTTCATTTTGGATTTCTTTCGTTAAAATGCAAGAGTTGGAATATTTCAGTAGTGTTTTGTCGTGGTTTACTTTGTCACAGTTACATTCCCTTGATTTTTCAAAGTTCAATGTGGATTTCTTTTGTTGAAATGTGTTTTGTTGTGCTTTACCTTGACACAGTTACACTTTCTTGATTTTTCAAAGTTTATTTGGATTTCTTTCGTTGAAATGCAAGAGTTGGAATATTTCAGTAGTGTTTTGTTGTGGTTTACCGTAAGTTTGTTTTGTCAAAGTTACATTCTCTTGATTTTTCAAAGTTCATTTGGGATTTCTTTCGTTGAAATGCAAGAGTTGGAATATTTCAGTAGTGTTTTGTTGTGGTTTACCTTGTCACAGTTACATTCTCTTGATTTTTCAAAGTTCATTTTGAATTTCTATCGTTGAAATGCAAGAGTTGGAATATTTCAGTAGTGTTTCGTTGTGGTTTACCTTGTCACAGTTACATTTTCTTGATTTTTCAAAGTTCATTTTGAATTTCTATCGTTGATATGCAAGAGTTGCAATATTTCTGTAGTGTTTTGTCGTGGTTTACCTTGTCACAGTTACATTCTCTTAATTTTTCAAAGTTCATTTTGAATTTCTTTCATCGAAATGCAAGAGTTGGAATATTTCATTAATGTTTTGTTGTGGTTTACCTTCTCACAGTTTCATTCTCTTGATTTTTCAAAGTTCATTTTGTATTTCTTTCATTGAATTGCGAGAGTTGGAATATTTCAGTAGTGTTTTGTCATGGTTTACCATATCATAGTTACATTCTCTTGATTTTTCCAAGTTCATTTTGGATTTCTTTTGTTGAAATGCAAGAGTTGGAATATTTCAGTAGTGTTTTTTTGCGGTTTACCTTGTCACAGTTACATTCTCTTAATTTTTCAAAATTAATTTTGAATTTCTATCATTGAAATGCAAGAGTTGGAATATTTCAGTAGTTTTTTGTCGTGGTTTACCTTGTCGCAGTTACATTCTCTTGATTTTTCAAAGATCATTTTGGCTTTCTTTCGTTGAAATGCAAGACTTGGAATATTTCAATAGTGTTTTGTCGTGGTTTACCTTGTCACAGTTACATTTTCTTAATTTTTCAAAATTCATTTTGAATTTCTTTCGTTGAAATGCAAAAGTTGGAATATTTCATTAGTGTTTTGTTGTGGTTTACCTTGTCACAGTTACATTCTCTTAATTTTTCAAAATTCATTTTGAATTTCTATCATTGAAATGCAAGAGTTGGAATATTTCACTAGTATTTTGTCGTGGTTTACCTTGTCGCAGTTACATTCTCTTGATTTTTCAAAGATCATTTTGGCTTTCTTTCATTGAAATGCAAGAGTTGGAATATTTCAGTAGTGTTTTGTCGTGGTTTACCTTGTCACAGTTACATTCTCTTAATATTTCAAAGTTCATTTTGAATTTCTTTCATTCAAATGCAAGAGTTGGAATATTTCAGTAGTGTTTTGTTGTGGTTTACCTTGTCACAGTTAAATTCTCTTGATTTTTCAAAGTTCCTTTGGATTTCTTTCGTTGAAATGCAAGAGTTGGAATATTTCAGTAGTGTTTTGCCTTGGTTTACTTTGTCACAGTTACATTCTCTTGAGTTTTCAAAGTTCATTTTGGATTTCTTTCGTTAAAATGCAAGAGTTGGAATATTTCAGTAGTGTTTTGTCGTGGTTTACTTTGTCACAGTTACATTCCATTGATTTTTCAAAGTTCATTGTGGATTTCTTTCGTTGAAATGTGTTTTGTTGGGCTTTACCTTGACACAGTTACATTTTCTTGATTTTTCAAAGTTCATTTGCATTTCTTTTGTTGAAATGCAAGAGTTGGAATATTTCAGTAGTGTTTTTTGTGGTTTACCTTAACACAGTTACATTCTCTTAATTTTTTCAAAGTTCATTTAGGATTTATTTCGTAAAATGCAAGAGTTGGAATATTTCAGTAGTGTTTTGCCGTGGTTTACTTTGTCACAGTTACATTCTCTTGATCTTTCAAAGATCATTTTGGATTTCTTTCATTGAAATGCAAGAGTTGGAATATTTCAGTAGTGTTTTTTTGTGGTTTACCTTGTCACGGTTACATTCTCTTGATTTTTCAAAGTTCATTTTGGATTTATTTCGTTGAAATGCAAGAGTTGGAATATTTCAATAGTGTTTTTTCGTGGTTGACCTTGTGACAGTTACATTCTCTTGATTTTTCAAAGTTTATTTTGAATTTCTTTCGTTGAAATGCAAGAGTTGAAATATTTCAGTAGTGTTTCGTTGTGGTTTGCCTTGTCACAGTTACATTTTCTTGATTTTTAAAAGTTCATTTTGAATTTCTATCGTTGATATGCAAGAGTTGGAATATTTCTGTAGTGTTTTGTTGTGGTTTACCTTGTCACAGTTACATTTTCTTAATTTTTCAAAGTCCATTTTGAATTTCTTTCGTTGAAATGCAAGAGTTGGAATATTTCATTAGTGTTTTTTTGTATTTTACCATTTCAAACTTAAATTCTCTTAATATTTAAAATTTCATTTTGTATTTATTTCTTTGAAATTCAATATTTTGAATATTTCAGTATAGTTTTGTCATGGTTTAACATGTCACAGTTACATTCTCTTGATTTTTCAAAGTTCATTTTGAATTTCTTTCGTTGAAATGCAAGAATTTGAATATTTCAGTAGTGTTTTGTTGTGGTTTACCTTGTCACACTTACATTCTCTTAATCTTTCAAAGATCATTTTGGATTTCTTTCTATGAAATGCAAGAGTTGGAATATTTCAGTAGTGTTTTGTCGTGGTTTACCTTGTCACAGTTACATTCTCTTAATTTTTCAAAGTTCATTTTGGATTTCATTCGTTGAAATGCAAGAGTTGGTATATTTCAGTAGTGTTTTGTTGTGTTTTACCTTAACACAGTTACTTTTTCTTGATTTTTCAAAGTTCATTTTGAATTTCTTTAGTTGAAATGCAAGAGTTGGAATATTTCAGTTGAGTTTTGTTGTGGTCTACCTTGTCACAGTTAGATTTTCTTATTTTTTCAAAGTTCATTTTGGATTTCTTTCATTGGAATGCAAGAGTTGGAATATTTCAGTAGTGTTTTGTCATGGTTTACCTTGTCACAGATATATTCTCTTGGTTTTTCAAAGTTCATATTGAATTTCTCTCGTTGAAATGCAAGAGTTGGAATATTTCAGTTGTGTCTTGTCATGGTTTACCTTGTCACAGTTACATTTTCTTGATTTTCAAAGTTCATTTTGAATTTCTTTCGTTGAAATGCAAGAGTTGGAATATTTCAGTAGTGTTTTGCCGTGGTTTACTTTGTCACAGTTACATTCTCTTGATTTTTCAAAGCTCATTTTGGATTTCTTTCGTTGAAATGCAAGAGTTGGAATATTTCAGTAGTGTTTCGTCATGGTTTACCTTGTCACAGTTACATTCTCTTGATTTTTCAAAGTTTATTGTGGATTTCTTTCGTTGAAATGTGTTTTGTTAAGCTTTACCTTGACACTGTTACATTTTCTTGATTTTTCCAAATTCATTTGGATTTCTTTCGTTGAAATGCAAGAGTTGGAATATTTCAGTCGTGTTTTGTTGTGGTTTACCTTGTCACAGTTACATTGTCTTGATTTTTCAAAGTTCATTTTTGATTTCTTTCGTTGAAATGTAAGAGTTGGAATTTTTTAGTAGTGCTTGTTGTGGTTTACCTTGTCACGGTTACATTCTCTTGATTTTTAAAAGTTCATTTTGAATTTCTATCGTTGAAATGCAAGAGTTGGAAAATTTCAGTAGTGTTTCGTTGTGGTTTACCTTGTCACAGTTACATTTTCTTGATTTTTCAAAGTTCATTTTGAATTTCTATCGCTGAAATGCAAGAGTTGGAATATTTCTGTAGTGTTTTACCTTGTCACAGTTACATTTTCTTAGTTTTTCAAAGTTCATTTTGAATTTCTTTCGTTGAAATGCAAGAGTTGGAATATTTCATTAGTGTTTTGTTGTGGTTTACCTTGTCACAGTTACATTCTCTTGATTTTTCAAAGTTCATTTTGTATTTATTTCCTTGAAATGCAAGAGTTGGAATATTTTACTAGTGTTTTGTCCTGGTTTACCATGTCACAGTTACATTCTCTTTTTTTTTCAAAGTTCATTTTGAATTTCTTTCTTTGAAATGTAAGAATTTGAATATTTTAGTAGTGTTTTATTGTGGTTTACCTTGTCACAGTTACATTATCTTAATTTTTCAAAGTTCATTTTGGATTTCTTTCGATGAAATGCAAGAGTTGGAATATTTCAGTAGTGTTTTGTCGTGGTTTAACTTGTCACAGTTACATTCTCTTAATTTTTCAAAGTTCATTTTGGATTTCATTCATTGAAATGCAAGAGTTGGAATATTTCAGCAGTGTTTTGTTGTGGTTTATCTTCTCACAGTTACATTTTCTTGATTTTTCAAAGTTCATTTTGAATTTCTTTCGTTGAAATGCAAGAGTTGGAATATTTCAGTAGTGTTTTGTTGTGGTTTACCTTGTCACAGTTAGATTCTCTTAATTTTTCAAAGTTCATTTTGGATTTCTTTCATTGGAATGCAAGAGTTGGAATATTTCAGTAGTGTTTTGTCATGATTTACCTGGTCACAGATACATTCTCTTAATTTTTCAAAGTTCATTTTGAATTTCATTCGTTGAAATGCAAGAGTTGTAATATTTCAGTAGTGTTTTGTCGTGGTTTACCTTGTCACAATTACATTCTCTTGATTTTTCAAAGTTCATTTTGGATTTCTTTTGTTGAAATTCAAGAGTTGGAATATTTCAGTAGTGTTTTGCCGTGGTTTACCTTGTCACAGTTACATTCTCTTGATTTTTCAAAGTTCATTTTGGATTTCTTTCGTTGAAATGCAAGAGTTGGAATATTTCAGTAGTGTTTCGTCGTGGTTTACTTTGTCACAGTTACATTCTCTTGATTTTTCAAAGTTCATTGTGGATTTCTTTCGTTGAAATGTGTTTTGTTGTGCTTTACCTTGACACAGTTACATTTTCTTGATTTTTCAAAGTTCATTTGGATTACTTTCGTTGAAATGCAAGAGTTGGAATATTTCAGTAGTTTTGACATTTTTTACCTTGTCACACTTACATTCTCTGGATTTTTCAAACTACATTTTGGATTTCCGTCATTGAAATGCAAGAGTCGTAATATTTCAGTAGTGTTTTGTAATGGTTTAACCTATCACACTTACATTCTCTTGATTTTTCAAAGTTCATTTTGATTTTCTATCGTTGAAATGCAAGAGTTGGAATATTTCAGTAGTGTTTTGTTGTGGTTTACCTTGTCAAAGTTACATTTTCTTGATTTTTCAAAGTTCATTTTGAATTTCTATCGTTGATAGGCAAGAGTTGGAATATTTCTGTAGTGTTTTGTTGTGGTTTACCTTGTCACAGTTACATTTTCTTAGTTTTTCAAAGTTCATTTTGAATTTCTTTCGTTGAAATGCAAGAGTTGGAATATTTCATTAATGTTTTGTTGTGGTTTACCTTGTCACAGTTACATTCTCTCGATTTTTTCAAAGTTCATTTAGTATTTCTTTCATTGAAATGCGAGAGTTGGAATATTTCATTAGTGTTTTGTCATGGTTTACCATGTCACAGTTACATTCTCTTGATTTTTCAAAGTTCATTTTGAATTTTTTTCGTTGAAATGCAAGAGTTGGAATATTTCAGTAGTGTTTTGTTGTGGTTTACCTTGTCACACTTACATTCTCTTAATCTTTCAAAGATCATTTTGGATTTCTTTCTATGAAATGCAAGAGTTGGAATATTTCAGTAGTGTTTTGTCGTGGTTTAACTTGTCACAGTTACATTCTCTTAATTTTTCAAAGTTCATTTTGGATTTCATTCGTTGAAATGCAAGAGTTGGAATATTTCAGTAGTGTTTTGTTGTGTTTTACCTTATCACAGTTACATTTTCTTGATTTTCAAAGTTCATTTTGAATTTCTTTCGTTGACATGCAAGAGTTGGAATATTTCAGTAGTGTTTTGTTGTGGTTTACCTTGTCACAGTTACATTCTCTTAATTTTTCAAAGTTCATTTTGGATTTCTTTCATTGGAATGCAAGAGTTGGAATATTTCAATTGTGTTTTGTCATGATTTACCTGGTCACAGATACATTCTCTTAATTTTTCAAAGTTCATTTTGAATTTCATTCGTTGAAATGCAAGAGTTGGAATATTTCAGTAGTGTTTTGTCGTGGTTTACCTTGTCACAGTTAAATTTTCTTTATTTTTTAAAGTTCATTTTGGATTTCTTTCGTTGAAATACAAGAGTTGGAATATTTCAGTAGTGTTTTGCCGTGGTTTACTTTGTCAGAGTTACATTCTCTTAATTTTTCAAAGTTCATTTTAGATTTCTTTCGTTGAAATGCAAGAGTTGGAATATTTCAGTAGTGTTTTGTCGTGGTTTACTTTGTCACAGTTACATTCTCTTGATTTTTTTCAAAGTTCATTGTGGATTTCTTTCGTTGAAATGTGTTTTGTTGTGCTTTACCTTGACACAGTTACACTTTCTTGATTTTTCAAAGTTCATTTGGATTTCTTTCGTTTAAATGCAAGTGTTGGAAGATTTCAGTAGTGTTTTGTTATGGTTTACCTTGTCACAGTTACATTCTCTTGATTTTTCAAAGTTCATTTTGAATTTCTTTCATTGAAATGCAAGAGTTGGAATATTTCAATAGTGTTTTGTTGTGGTTTACCTTGTCCACTGTTACATTCTCTTGATTTTTCAAAGTTCATTTTGAATTTCTATCGTTGAAATGCAAGAGTTGGAATATTTCAGTAGTGTTTCGTTGTGGTTTACCTTGTCACAGTTACATTTTCTTGATTTTTCAAAGTTCATTTTTAATTTCTATCGTTGATAGGCAAGAGTTGGAATATTTCTGTAGTGTTTTGTTGTGGTTTACCTTGACACAGTTACATTTTCTTAGTTTTTCAAAGTTCATTTTGAATTTCTTTCGTTGAAATGCAAGAGTTGGAATATTTCATTAATGTTTTGTTGTGGTTTACCTTGTCACAGTTACATTTTCTTGATTTTTCAAAGTTCATTTTGGATTTCTTACCTTGAATTGCAAGAGTTGGAATATTTTAGTAGTGTTTTGTCATGGTTTGACATGTCAAAATTACATTCCCTGGATTCTTCAAAGTTTATTTTGGATTTATTTTTTTGAAATGTAAGAGTTGAAATTTTTCAGTAGTGTTTTTTTGCGGTTTACATTGTCACAGTTACATTCTCTTAATTTTTCAAAGTTAATTTTGAATTTCTATCATTGAAATGCAAGAGTTGGAATATTTCAGTAGTGTTTAGTCGTGGTTTATCTTGTCGCAGTTACATTCTCTTGATTTTTCAAAGATCATTTTGGATTTCTTTCGTTGAAATGCAAGAGTTGGAATATTTCAGTAGTGTTTTGATGTGGTTTACCTTGTCACAATTATATTCTCTTGATTTTTCAAAGTTCATTTTGGTTTTCTTTCGTTGAAATGCAAGAGTTGGAATATTTCAGTAGTGTTTTGATGTGGTTTACCTTGTCACAATTATATTCTCTTGATTTTTCAAATTTCATTTTGGTTTTCTTTCGTTGAAATAAAAGAGTTGAAATACTTCAGTAGTGTTTTGTTGCGGTTTACCTTGTCACAGTTACATTCTCTTGATTTTTCAAAATTAATTTTGAATTTCTATCATTGAAATGCAAGAGTTGGAATATTTCAGTAGTGTTTTGTCGTGGTTTACCTTGTCGCAGTTACATTCTTTTGATTTTTCAAAGATCATTTTGGCTTTCTTTCGTTGAAATGCAAGAGTTGGAATATTTCAGTAGTGTTTTGTCGTGGTTTACCTAGTCACAGTTACATTCTCTTGATTTTTCAAAGTTCATTTTGAATTTCTTTCGTTGAAATGCAAGAGTTGGAATATTTCAGTAGTGTTTTGTAGTGGTTTACCTTGTCACAGTTAAATTCTCTTGATTTTTAAAAGTTCATTTTGGATTTATTTCGTTGAAATGCAAGAGTTGGAATATTTCAGTAGTGTTTTGCCTTGGTTTACTTTGAAAAATCAAGAGAATGTAACTGTGACAAGGTAAACCACAACAAAACACTACAGAAATATTCCAACTCTTGCATTTCAACGATAGAAATTCAAAATGAACTATGAAAAATTAAGAAAATGTAACTGTGACAAGGTAAACCACAACTAAACACTACTGAAATATTCCCACTCTTGCATTTCAACGATAGAAATTCAAAATGAACTTTGAAAAATCAAGAGAATGTAACTGTGACAAGGTAAACCACAACAAAACACTATTGAAATATTCCAACTCTTGCATTTCAACAAAAGAAATCCAAAATGAACTTTGAAAAATAAAGAAAATGTAACTGTGTCAAGGTAAAGCACAACAAAACACATTTCAACGAAGGATATGCACAATGAACTTTGAGAAATCAGAGAATGTAACTGTGACAAAGTAAACCACGACAAAACACTACTGAAATATTCCAACTCTTGCATTTCAACGAATGAAATTCAAAATGAACTTTGTAAAATTAAGAGAATGTATCTTTGACAAAGTAAACCATGACAAAACACTACTGAAATATTCCAACTCTTGCATTTCAACGAAAGAAATTCAAAATTAACTTTGAAAAATCAAGAAAATGTAACTGTGATTAGGTAAACCACAACAAAACACTACTGAAATATTCCAACTCCTGCATTTCAAAGAAAGAAATCCAAAATGATCTTTGAAAAATTAAGAGAATGTATGTGTGACAAGGTAAACCACAACAAAATACTACTGAAATATTGCGACTCTTGCATTTCAACGACAGAAAACCAAAATGAACTATGAAAAATCAAAAGAATATAATTATGACAAGGTAAACCACATCAAAACACTACTGAAATATTCCAACTCTTGAATTTCAAAGAAAGAAATCCAAAATGATCTTTGAAAAATTAAGAGAATGTAAGTGTGACAAGGTAAACCACAACAAAACATTACTGAAATATTCCAACTCTTGCATTTCAACGACAGAAAACCAAAATGAACTATGAAAAATAAAGAGAATATAATTGTGACAAGGTAAACCACATCAAAATACTACTGAAATATTCCAACTCTTGAATTTCAACGAAAGAAAACAAAAATGAACTTTGAAAAATCAAGAAAATGTAACTGTGACAAGGTAAACCACAACGAAACACTACTGAAATATTGCAACTCTTGCATTTCAGCGACAGAAATTCAAAAATGAACGTTGAAAAATCAAAAGAATGTAACTGTGACAAGGTAAACCATAACAAAAGACAACTGAAATTTTCCAACTCTTGCATTTCAATGAAAGAAATCCAAAATGAACTTTGAAAAATCAAGAGAATATAATTGTGACAAGGTAAACAACATCAAAACACTACTGAAATATTCCAACTCTTGAATTTCAACGAAAGAAAGCCAAAATGATCTTTGAAAAATCAAGAGAATGTAACTAAGACAAGGTAAACCACGACAAAACACTACTGAAATATTCCAACTCTAGCATTTCAATGATAGAAATTCAAAATGAATTTTGAAAAATTAAGAAAATGTAACTGTGACAAGGTAAACCGCAACAAAACACTACTGAAATATTCCAACTCTTGCATTTCAATGAAAGAAATCCAAAATGAACTTTGAAAAATCAAGAGAATGTAACTGTGACATGTTAAACCATGACAAAACACTACTAAAATATTCCAACTCTCGCATTTCAATGAAAGAAATACGAAACGAACTTTGAAAAATCAAGAGAATGTAACTGTGACAAGGTAAACCCAAACCATACACTACTGAAAATATTCCAACTCTTGCGAATTTCGACGATAGAAATTCGAACATGAACTTTGAAAAATCAAGAAAATGTAGCTGTGACAAGGTTGAAGCACAACCAAACACTATGCTGAAATATTCCAACTCTTGCATTTCCAACGATGGAAATTCAAAATGAACTTTGAAAAATCAGGGGAAAAATGTAACTGTAGACAAGGTTAAACCACAACCAAACACTACTGAAATATTCCAAACTCTTGCATTTCAACAGAAAGAAATCCAAAATGAACTTTGAAAAATCAAGAAAATGTAACTGTGTCAAGATAAAGCACAACTAATAATCTTGCATTTCAACGAAGGATATGCACAAATGAACTTTGAGAAATCAGAGAATGTAACTGTGACAAAGTAAACCACGACAAACACTACTGAAATATTCCAACTCTTGCATTTCAACGAATGAAATTCCAAATGAACTTTGTAAAATTAAGAGAATGTATCTGTGACAAAGTAAACCATGACCAAAACACTACTGAAATATTCCAACTCTTGCATTTCAACGAAAGAAATTCAAAATGAACTTTGAAAAAATCAAGAAAATGAATCTGTGACAAGCTAAACCACATTCAAACACTACTGAAAAATTCCAACTCTTGCAATTCATTGAAAGACATTCAAAATGAACTTTGAAAAATCCAGAAAATGTACCTGTGTCCTGTAAATCCATCACACAAAACTACAGAAATAGTCAAACTCTTGCATTTCTATGAAAGAAATCCGAAATGATCTTTGAAAAATCAAGAGAATGTAAGAGTGACAAGGTAAAGCACAACAAAACACTACTGAAATATTCCAACTCTTGCATTTTAACGAAAGAAATCCAAAATGATACTTTTGAAAAATCAAGAAAATGTAACTGCGACAAGGTAAACCACGACCAAACACTACTGAAATATTCCAACTCTTGCATTTCAACGATAGAAATTCAAAATGAACTTTGGAAAAATCAAGAGAATGTAAGTGTGACAAGGTAAACCACAACCAAACACTACTGAAATATTCCAACTCTTGCATTTCATACGAAAGAAATCCAAAATGATCTTTGAAAAATCAAGAAAATGTAACTGTGACAAGGTAAAACACAACCAAACACTACTGAAATATTCCAACTCTTTCATTTCAGTGAAAGAAATTCAAAATGAACTTTGAAAAATCAAGAAAATGTAACTGTGACAAGGTAAACCACAACCAAAAAACAAATGAAATATTACAACTCTTGCATTTCAGCGAAAGAAATTCAAAATGAACTTTGAAAAATCAAGAGAATGTAACTGCGACAAGGTAAACCACAACCAAACACTAGTGAAATATTCCAACTCTTTGCATTTCAACGATAGAAATTCAAAATGAACTTTGAAAAATCAAGAAAATGTAACTGTGACAAGGTAAACCACAACAAAACACTACTGAAATATTCCAACTCTCGTATTTCAGCGAAAGAAATTCAAAATTAGCTTTTAAAAATCAAGGAAATTTAGATGTGACATGGTAAACCATGATAAAACACTAGTAAAATAATCGAACTCTTGAATTTCAACGTAATAAATACACAATGAACTTTCAAAAATTAAAATAATGTAACTGTGAGATGGTAAACCACAACAAAACACTACTGAAATATTCCAACTCTTGCATTTCAACGATAGAAATTCAAAATGAACTTATGAAAAATCAAGAAAATGTAACTGTGACAAGGTAAACCACAACGCAAACACTACTGAAATATTCCCACTCTTGCATTTCAACGATAGAAATTCAAAATAAACTTTGAAAAATCAAGAGAATGTAACTGTGACAAGGTAAACCACAACAAAACACTACTGAATTATTCCAAATCTTGCATTTCAACGAAAGAAATCCAAAATGAACTTTGAAAAATCAAGAAAATGTAACTGTGTCAAGGTAAACCACAATCAAACACTACTGAAATATTCCAACTCTGCATTTCAACGAAGGATATGCTAAATGAACTTTGAGAAATCAAGAGAATGGAACTGTGACAAGGTAAACCACAACCAAAACACTACTGAAATATTCCAACTCTTGCATTTCAACGAAAGAAATTCAAAATGAACTTTGTAAAAATCAAGACAAATGTAACTGTGACAAGGTAAACCACGACCAAACACTACTGAAATATTCCAAACTCTTGCATTTCAACGAAAGAAATTCAAAATGAACTTTGAAAAATCAAGAAAATGTAACTGTGATTAGGTAAACCACAACAAAACACTACTGAAATATTCCAACTCCTGCATTTCAACGAAAGAAATCCAAAATGAATCTTTGAAAAATCAAGAGAATGTAAGTGTGACAAGGTAAACCACAACCAAACACTACTGAAATATTCCAACTCTTGCATTTCAACGACAGAAATCCAAAATGAACTTTAGAAAAATCAAGAGAATGTAACTGTGACATGGTAAACCACATCAAAACACTACTGAAATATTCCAACTCTTGCATTTCAACGAAAGAAATCCAAAATGAACTTTGAAAAATCAAGAAAATGTAACTGTGACAAGGTAAACCACAACCAAACACTACTGAAATATTCCAACTCTTGCATTTCAATGAATAGAAATTCAAAAATGAACTTTGAAAAATCAAGAGAATGTAACTGTGACAAGGTAAACCACAACAAACACTACTGAAATATTCCAACTCTTGCATTTCAACGAGAAGAAATCCAAAATGAACTTGAAAAATCAAGAGAATGTAACTGTGACAAGGTTAAACCACAACCAAACACTACTGAAATATTCCAACTCTTGCATTTCAACGAAAGAAATTCAAAATGAACTTTGAAAAATCAAGAAGAATGTAACTGTGACAAGGTAAAACCACGACCAAACACTACTGAAATATTCCAACTCTTGCATTTCATCGAAAGAAATTCAAAATGAACTTTGAAAAATCAAGAGAATGTAACTGTGGACAAGGTAAACCACAACCAAACACTACTGAAATATTCCAACTCTTGCATTTCAACGAAATGAAATTCAAAAATGAACTTTAAAAATCAAGAGAATGTAACTGTGACAAGGTAAACCACGACACAAACACTACTGAAATATTCCAACTCTTGCATTTCAATGAAAGAAATTCAAAATGAACTTTGAAAAATCAAGAAAATGTAACTGTGACATGGTAAACCACGACCAAACACTACTGAAAATATTCCAACTCTTGCATTTCAACGAAAGAAATCCAAAATGAACTTTCGAAAAATCAAGAGAATGTAACTGTGACAAGGTAAACCACAACCAAACACTACTGAAATATTCCAACTCTTGCATTTCAACGAAAGAAATTCAAAATGAACTTTGAAAAATCAAGAAAATGTAACTGTGGACAAGGTAAACCACGACCAAACACTACTGAAATATTCCAAATCTTGCATTTCAACGAAAGAAATCCAAAATGAACTTTGAAGAATCAAGAGAATGTGACTGTGACATGCTAAACCACGACAGAACACTGATGGTGGGAGGGGGAGCCAAAAGTTGGGGGATGGGGTCCTTTTGTCTCAAAATGCGCAAATTAAAAAGTATTAAAAAATGGGGTGCAAAAAAAGTTGGGGGGGGGGGGGCCTGGGGGCTCGGGGGCCCTTTGGGGCCCGGGGGGAGCCCCCTTTGGGGTGGAGAGGGGGTCCTTTGGGGGTGGGGTAGGAGGGCCCTTTGGGGTTTGGGTAGAGGACCTCACAACACTGTTCAAATAGAGCACGTGTATTATAACGACCACAAAGTTTTACCCCAAATCATCTTCTAAATCATCTTCTAAAATCATCTTCTAAAATGCCTCTAACTGTTTCACCCAAATAATTCCCTAAAATGTCTAAAACGGTTTCGCCCAAGCTAATCCCCTAAAAGTAATTTCTGCG
>NC_142803.1:59706610-59723149 GCF_049724085.1 Artemia sp. Qi Xiang Cuo | reverse complement strand
ACGGCAAACAGTAGTGAGACATTGCCGATGGGTAAAGAGAATTCATATCCAAAAAAACTGCGTCCGACTTTTCATCGGTGTCTAATGGGGGGGTTTTTTTTGAAAATATAATTGTTCTTATATCTTCGGATGTTTCCTAATACGGAGATTCCAATTAATTAATTCAATGGGGAAATAGTCAAGCTCTTAGCTGATTGTTCGCGTGTGGCTTTCCTGAGTGGAGGCTGAACATCTAGAGTGGGGAGCTTAAACTAGGAGTACAAATAGGGAGCTTATATTAACGGCCATACTGAGTCGAAATCACACTGAAAAGTTTCAGTTTCCCTTAGGAGCGAGTGGAGCCACAAGGACTAACAAACTTGAGAAATATTAACATAGAGAGAATAAAATAAGAAAGTAATGTATTTATTGTTACTCACATAATTGTTGCAGAGCTTCGGTTATATTGACACACTTGTAATACGAGACACTAATACAAAATTGTCATCTGGAGCGATGCAACGCAAAAGTTAATGCACTGACAAAAAGTTTTCTCGAAAGTTTATCTTGAATAGACTCACATAACATAAATCATAAGAAATTCCTGGGTTAGACTGGTGTAAAACTCCTCTAAGACTTCAATAAGACTCAAAAAGATACTGGCACAAACATATTCAAGTTCTATCTATATACACGTCCAAATTTCACTAGAGGCTTCATTTGGGCGTAAGCCACGAGTGTATTTTGCAGTCACTATTGGATGCGCCATTTGTCTTGCATTATTATTAGACTGGCCTGGAGCAATGGCCTATTTGGGTTTAATTGAAGTTTATGACTTTTAAGATATCACTCTGGAATTTTTCTAATAAAGCGAAGTTCTATATTGTAACTTTAATTACAATTTATAACTTTTTATAATAACACTTTGGAATTTTTTCGGAACGAACAAAGTTTTACATTGTAACGTTTTGCTAGCAGGGGGTCACGTTAATTTCAGAAGACTTATAAATTATTTATTTTTAATTTTGTAAAGGATAAAACAAATTAAATTCATTTATATACCCAGTTTTAAAATTATTATCCAGAAAAGAGCAATTAGCTTATACAAAGATATTTTGCATCTCGAGTGACTATTTTTTTTTATTATAAATCTTACTCTCTTGATAGTTTGGTATTTTGAGCTCTTATATTTCGAATTACTTTGTTAATCGCCTGTCATATAAGATTTGGTCAAGCTAATATTAACTTATTGCATACTTTGGCGACGTGGAGTCGGATTTGCTTATTACATTTTCTGTGGGAAAGATTTTTACAATGTATTGTTTAATTAACTACATTTGTTTCGTTATTTTAAACTGAAACGCTTGAAACTTGCTAAAAAGACTCTTACAGTGCATTGTTTAATTAAATACATTTGTTTTACTATTTTAAATTGAACGCTTGAGAATTGTTTGATCTGTAGGTTACTTGAATTTTTGGATTCATATTTTTTGGTGATGCTACTTTACTGGGGTAACTTTAATTGGGGAATTTTGATGTAATTTTTTTAGAATTGATTCCATTACATATCATCCTTCCCGTTCTTAACGATGTCCTCATCGTTGTTTTATGCTCTCTCTTTACACTTTCAAATTTTGATTTTTCGTTAAAAGAATTTATTTTAGTACTTGAATTAGCTCTGTTTTGGTAAAATTTATTCTACTCTTCTTTTTTTTACAAATCCCCGATTGCTCTATTATATTGTATATATAACAACATTACTTTAAAGTCCATCACCTACTCACTCGATTTGGCGAAGGGGCCAAGGAGTTTCTATTGACTAACACCGTAGGTTATATGATTACGTAATAATTATTATTTCCTCCACCTAACACTGAGTTTACCTTCATCTGATAAGATTATCTTATTGCTGAAAATGGTACATATTTGCCTTTTCTAAAACTTGACTATACTTCCACCTGACGCTATAATGATACGATTATATTTTTATTCTTTCACCTGATATGCTAATACTTCTACCTGGTTTTAACTAACTAAGTTCTGCTTTTGCAATTACAAAAGCAGAACTTAATGACTTAACGTGGTAAATAAAAGAACTTTATTATTTAACGTGGTACATATTCGCTACTTCTAATGCTAATTTATGCTTCCACCTGACGCTATATTGGTATGATAAGTATCTGACTTCAAAAGCACGTAAGTACATCTAAATTTTTAACACTGAAATTAAAATAATTTGCGAGAAAAAGTTTGACACATTAATAGATTATAAGTTTAATGTCTGATTGCAACATTGGATAAGGTAGCTTGCACTGGTTTTCATCTGTTTTATGATAAGTTTTTCAATATTCATTAAAGTTACAAGTTAGATATATAAAACTTCACACTTACTTCATCATTCTACGTGTCTATAATACTCACATACGTTGTCACTTTATTTTGGGTTTCCGTTGGACTAATTACTGTGTCGGCTAATTGTTTATGGTTTGTCTTCGTGGTGTTTCATCTTTTTGGCACTTTTTGCTTGGGATAAGGGTTTACATTGTTCATAAGTATGACTGTTGCACAAAATTGTCTGTGCATGGTTTGTCATGTCAAATACGAGGGGTTGATGTCACAGGGATGTTGCAATGTCTATTAGGTACATAACCCTTGGAGAATTGATTACATGAAACGGGTATCTTGATCACTGGCTGGGTATCTCTTCTTGGACACTTTTTATTCTCGGGAAAATCTAATACTCATACAGTCTGTGCTTCTCGTAAATTTTTTACATTCAGTCCTTCCTGTATTGTATACTAGGTACATAACTCTTGGGGAATTGATTACATGAAATGGGTATCTTGATTGCTGAGCTGGTTATCCCTTCTTGAACACCTTTATCCTCGGGAAAATCTACTACTCATACAGTCTGTGTTTCCCGTAAATTGTTTACGTTCAGTCCATCTTTCATTTGGACTTCGGGCTGTGTTACGACACTTAACGTTATCTATGTCAGGATCAAAACTTGATCTAAGGGCCTTGGCTCGACGCATTGTCTTTGATTCCCGGTTAAATGATACACAATCATTGAGGGCTTAATATGGAGATTAAAACAATAATAACTGGTCGGTTTTCTCCTCTGAACACTTCATTTTGGGAAAAATTTCAGCACGTACAGTTTATATTTCCCATTAAATTGATCATGTTTGGTTCTTCTTCTCATGGAGGATGGTTTTGCGACATCTAATAATGATTGGATAGAGTCAAAACTTTTGATCTTGGTTAACATATTGTCTCTGATATGGGGCTTAAGATATATAGTCTTTGAGGGACTGACTCTAGGGTTATTCTTGGTACTCCAAACATTAAATCTTAAGGACCTTGCCGTCTAAGGATAGCTATTTGACGGGTATTCGTGCAGTTTTACGACAAGACTGGTCGAGGCGGTTCTCTAGGTAATCATTAATTTAGATATATACTTATGTGTAGGGTTCTCGGTTTGGCGACATTACTTGAGATTAAATTACCAGATACAAGGTTCTGGTGATTTGGATTTGTCGTCCGGGTATCGTCTTCATATATTTTCTTGGTGAGTACTTGTCGGTGGTTGACGAATGATGAGAGTAGATGCTACTGGGTTGTATCTTTTTTGCATGCTGGTACACCAATAATTAATCTGCATTAATTATTCTGATTCCTAGAATATAAATACCTGGGCAGAATCACATACTCTTTATAATTATACAGTTTAAAACATATATAACAACAATAATACTCAATTTATATAACATTATACGGGGACTATTGTTTTAAATAATAGTCGAGATTATTGGTATTAATAATATCAATTTAGTATGGGTACAGTTAAATTCAACGATAGAAAAATAAGGGCATATTACATGCTTTTACATGCAAGTTGCCGCAATCATTAGATTACTATGATACAAGCAAAGTAATCATAAGAAAAACGATTATGTTCACAAAAGAATAACACTATAAGATTATCAAGATTGGTGATTATGTGTATACATGTACACATGTGTATTTGACACATGTTCCATATTCAATACATTTTTTTTTTAAATATTATTTAACCATCATCTACCTTAGCATATAATTTTTTATTCTATGACTACATACGAGGTAGGTTACATGGTTTTATTTGAGGTCTCGACTTACTATAAATTTTCAAATGTTTACTGTTTATGCGCGTCCATGCCGCTTTAAGAAATATATCTTTGCAGCTGCATGGGTTTACACGGAAAAGGAGTAGAAACTTGGGACTGGACATGGCACGAATGAGGACCTCTATTCTCATTCGCTCGATCACGTCCTCCCTTACTTTTTTTCTTTATCTTAAGGGTTATCAGGGAGTTCTGGGTTTATGTTCTGCGTCTCATTTGGCTCAATGTGATCTTTCTTCGGGTCCTGTCTCCGTGGTCTCATAATTTTTCCATAACTTGGATCAACAAAATCCTCATGGTTGGGAGAATCAATGAGCTCCAGTATCGCAAACGACTAAATATTCCACTTGAAATGAGCTGAAGACGCTCCACATTGGTTTCTCGTATCTAATAATCTCCGGTCTCCTTGTAAATAGGAGAATTCATATTTCTCATGCAATATGACTATTTTGGGGGTAGTCCCCATGCTTAGGTATGATTTACTGCCTTATGAAGTCTTGGGCCACTACATGAACAATGAAAATTATGATGGTATCCGTTAATCACACCTTCCTGTCTAATTCTAAAATTAATATGTGTTAGTTTATCTTGCAATGTAATCTATTCCTAATTTTTTGATTTTATTCTTTTGGGTTTTGAATATAGATTGTATTATTACGCGAACAGCTAACATCGTTAGCCACATGGTTTCTACATAAATTGAAGGTACTAATCCTTTCTTGCATTGTATTTTAGTCCCAATTTTCGGAAGTTACGGATCGATATTTGGGTTTATTTGCCAATCGTATTCCGAGACTATACGATTTTTCGTCATATTATCTTAAATCGTATTTGACGTTCCATTTTTTTTTCGCGAAGACTTCTTCCCCTGATTTATTCACTATGATCATTGCAGCCGCGTATATAATTTTTCCTTTTGCGTGTATTATATATATGAACTCCGTGTCAATAATTGCTTTTGTCCTGAAATGAAAGGTAGTTTCTATTGATTTTTGTCTAGCTAACTTTTTCAAGATTGGTTATGGTCATGGTACACTCTAGGTCGAGGTCAAACTACCTTTTTACCGGCATTTCCTCAATACATCGGGTACTTATTCATTCGATCGTAATTCGAGTCATCTGAGCTCCATATTAACCAATTTTGAGTGAATAACAAGGTAACTTCAGGTTGAGGTCGAACTACTTTTTCACCGGTGCCTCCTTGCACCTGGCTATTTGTGTGTTCGAACATAGTAGCTTCCATAAAGTTCCGTACTCTAGTTTAACGACTTTGCGGTCCCTTTATAGGCTTAAAAGTACAGAGATTTTCGAAAAACTACCCCTTTTTTTATATATATTGATGATGTACTTAGGTCTCGTAACATTTACTCGGATTTATAGTTTTATAAATATTAATATAATACTGGTCTATAATGCACTTCCTTTTTTTTTAAAATTGTGATAATAATTGATTTTCATAGTTATAACGCTTCAGGTAATATTATAGGGTTCTTTTACCATTCATTTTAACGAGGTTATTTGTATATACAGTTTCTTCCACTGATGTTGGGTTTTAATTTCAATATGGGTGCATCATCCGGCAGTGCCACCTTTGAACTTAGAGATGCAAGCATATCGAGGAGTCGATAATTTTCCCATGACGAAACATTTGAGCTGAGAAATTGGAGTTCGAATATTATATCATTTTTATCATTTTCTGGTATATTTAGGTACATTAAATAAACGAATAATTGGTTTGGGAGGTGCAGACCCGGGTTGTGCCACACTGGAGGGCCATTTGTTTACGAAGTTTGACGAATAGGCAGTTGTAGTGCTTGCCAAGCAACGTCTTGTTGTGAACTCAAGTCTCGTATCCACGTAACTTTTTCTCAACGGAGGGTGAAAGTCAAGTGATTGCACGGTGGGACAATATACACCATGCCCATCCTTGGCTCTGACCTCCTATGCTTGGGGGTTCATCCATTCTCAACATTGTATAACGTATGGACATTTAGTTATCGCTCTTGTTTCATCTTCAGAGTATTTCATGGGGTTGCTCGTTGTTTATTATTTATGAATTATAATTGTCAAGTATACTGAGCCGTTATTTATTATTGATAGAGAAAGAACAAAAACAATCTTGTAGTTACCATCCGAAACGTGTTAGGTACTACTACTGATTTTCATTTGAAGGTGTGCTTCGCCTTGTTTTAAGTGTATTTTTTTTTTGAAATACAAAGAAAAAAAATTTTTTTTTTTCGTCACTTTGCGGAGCGCATGAAGTACTACTACTACTTTATATAGTACTATCACCTCATTTTGTTCCGGCTACAGTGATTAAAGTATCTATTAATTTATTTTCTGCACCTTTCTACATATTTAATTAAAGGGATTTAATTTATTTTATATTGACTGCGATTTCTTCCTGATTGCTTATTTTGGTAGCTATTTAATATTGCTATGTGGTTCAAGTTGAATTGTGTGAAGAGTCGCGTATTGATGTTTACTCAAATCTTTTTGAATTACGTAAGGATAAATTCTTAATTTCAGCGTACTCTAGAATAGTGCTAAATTGGTAGGGTACAAAAGTTTGTTAGTCGAGATAAAATTCCCCGCTCGAACTAGTTAAGGGTAGGCTTATTTACTTTTCAGGGGTCAACTTATTCTTTCCTCTTGGCGGAGTTAAGGCCACGTGACAGAGGTATTTGTTATCAAGTGTGGCTTTACCTAAAAAAAAAAATTTTTTCATAAGACATATAAGTTTAATTTCCCTTGTATTTCCTAAATGACAATTAAAATATATTTATGTTTTGTAGCGTATTCGTTGATGGGTAGAAACCGATTTAGTCTTATTCGGGTGTAATAATTCACCACAAGATACAATTTTATGTTATCAAGTCGTTGGGAATGCGATAGAAACACATGGGAATAAAATCAAAACGCGTTGTCTAAAACTTGATAGATTTAAGTTTTCCTAAAAGCAGATCAACATTGTCTTACGTGCATGGAATTGTCTTAGATGACGGTCTTGTTATACCGTAAAATAGATAATTTTCAATCATAACCTTTCTGGGTCACCTTAGGACACATTATCCCTATTCTGGGGGTGTATAATTAGGAATCAGGGAATTGGCCCGATTTTTCGCCTCAAAATGCGAGAATAATTACGTTTAGTTGTTGTTTTTTTCATATTTATTTTGTCCCACCATTTTTCTTTTGTGGCAGAGATTGTAACACATGGTGCAGGTATGGTTTTATCAAAAATTTCACAGGTATATGTTTTATGCGTAAGATGGTCCTAAAAAGAATTCGTTGAATAGTCTCTCCTTTTCCTCTTTTTTTTTTTTTTTTTTTTACCTCGCGGCACTATACGTTATGCCAGGGACGTGCCGCACCCGTGTGTGGCGCGACTATAAAGGGGGGGGGGCTCATAAGTTTGGTTTCAATACTATCCATATCATTTTTAGTTCCTTTTCTTTGGGTTTTTATCGTGATATTTGTTGATAGGTCAGCACCCTATGGGAGCTTTATTGAAGGAGAAAGTTTTAGAAGTTAGCTTTATATTGTCTTTTGATTTAAGGTCTTTGACACATGTTTCGGGGCAAAGGGAAAGAGCACTTTACAGATGCTAAGAGCTGCACTTGCTATCGTTTATTGTTTCAACTTTTGCTTGATTACTTTAGAAACTACCCTTGAGTTATTCATATATATACTCATTATCACTTTGTTAATTTCAGTAAGGGTATTTGTTCTTTAGTGAACAAGACTTAGCTCATGTGAATATGTGTGATTTACTATACTACATTCCTTGTTGGGGGGATAGGGATTAGTAGGAACTAAAGGCCGTGACTGGTTTAAAAGGTTAGTAAAAATTATTAAATACTGTTTTGTTGTAGGTGCACGTATGGATTACTATAATTTTTGGAAGCAAAAAAAATTCTCTTTCTTTTTTTACACTAATTGGTTATTTTTTTGCATTACTTGATTTATGAATTATTTTAGTTATTAATCTGCATTTTGACAGGCCTATATTGGTTTAATTTTTTTTCTTTTATATACTCGTCTTTAGTGGTAAGTCGCACGGTTTGCGTTCTTTATGAGAACCTACAGAAATTGAATCACATTTCTGAAGCAGAATATATTTACTATTGTCAAATAGCCATTAGCCTAATTGCACGTTGCCATTTTTTTTTATAGCATCACAGTGAATTTATGGGTCACTTTTACGATAATAGAATGCTAATAATAAATTTGGGTGAAGCTATAGCAATTTGAAATATCATATGGAATCTGGGTGAAGCTATAGAAATTTGAAATATCATATGGAATTTGGGTGAAGCTATAACAATTTGAAATATCATATGGAATTTGCTTGAAGCTATAGCAATTCTACAGGGGCATTACACCTTTGCCAAGAGATTTATGCAATTTAAGGACAAGTTTTTCTGACATAGATTTCTAGTTCATGATATACAAGTTGTTTTTTTAGGTTAAATCCGTGATCATTCATCTGTAAGTTGATTAGTAGGTTGTTTTTTTTTAAATTGGCTAATAGGTTTTTAAACCTATTACTACGAACGCTACATGCATTATATTTTTTGAACTAGGAGCGAGATTGTGTGATGCTATAAGACTGGTTTCGTTTCATGGGATTCATTAATAGAAGGACTAATGTTTTTTTGAAAAGGGTAATTACTTCTTTAGTTTACGAGATTTGCGAATTTTTTGCGAAAAGATATTTGCGTAAAGGTATTGCGATGGTTAAGAATGCCTCATGGGTAATTAAAGAATGGGATGCTTGCATCAACAATACAAAGAATATGCTCAGGTACTTAATAGATTTGAAGCTTACAAGAGACATTGGTTAGAAGGTATTCAATAGCTTAATTGAAAAGTAACGATAGAATGACATTGTGACTTGACCTACCTTTACCTCACCGATGTGGTCTGTATAATACATAAGTAACTTTTGAAAAGTATTGTCAATTTAAAAAGAAACGGCTGAAAAGTGTTTAGAGGTGGAGGTGGTGCATGGAGGGTTGAGGTGCACTAGGGTTCAGTTAAAGGGGGTACAGTTGCACGGGGGTGGCGGTGATACACGGGTTCAGTTACATGGGGGATTCAGTTGCACGGGGGTTGAGTTAAATGGGATTTGAGTTCCACGAGAGTAGTGCTTTGTCTTGGTTTAGACGTGAGGTCCCTTACCACAACCCCAAAGGGCTCCAATCCCCCCATCCCAACCCCGAAGGAACCCCCCGGTCCTCAAAGGTTATCTAGGCTCCCAATGGGGCTGTTTCCAAAGATTTGGAATAAGAAAAAAGTTGTCAGGTATTCCTACACATTGCAAAAAAGTGACCAGTACGAACACTCCATGGTTTCAACCAGACTGGTTTTGACACTAAACGCACCCCGAGTCATAGTGAGAGAGATATCCAAAAAGTTGGGTTAATATAGGTTCACTTAGAGCGGCGCACCACTCTAAGTGTACCTAGATTAACCCAACTTTTGTGGGTGTTTCGTATCTGTGTGTCTGTCATCTCTGTGTCTGTGTTGTCTCTATGCGTGTGTCGTCTCTGTGTGTTTGTGTCGTTTCTGTGTGTTTGTCCTCTCTGTGCGTGTTTCGTCGCTTTTTGTGTTTAATATATGTGTGTGTTTTGTATCTGTGTGTTTGTAGTATCTTTGTGGGTGTAGTATCTATATGTTTGCCGCCTCTGTGTGTGTGTCGTCCGTCTGTGTGTGTCGTCTCTCTGTGTCTGTCGTCACTTTAAGTGTGTCGTCTCTGTGTGTGTGTCTTATCTCTTTGTGTATCTTCTCTGGGTGTTTTGCATCTCTGTGTATGTGTCGGGTCTCTTCATAAGTCAATTCTGTGTGTTTGCCTTCTCTGTGTGTGTGTGTCGTCTCTGGGTGTATGTGGTCTGTGTGTGTGTGTGTGTTGTCTATATGTGTTGTTCGTCTCTATGTGTGTTTCGTAGCTGTGTGTGTGTGACATATCTGTTTGTGTGTAGTCTCTATTTATTTTTTGTCAATTATTTGTTATTCTATCTGTCTCTCTCTGTGTGTTGACTCTGTGTGTGTGTATCGTATCTGTGCATATGTCGTTTCTGTGTGTTTGTCCTCTCTGTGTGTGATTCGTCTCTTTTTGTCTGTCGTCTCTGTGTGTTTGTCGTCTCTGTGTGTGTGTCGTCTCTATGTATAAGTCGTCAATTTGAGTGTGTTGTCTCTGTGTGTGTGTCGTCTCTCTGTGTGTTTCGTCACTGTGTGTGTGTTGTCTTTTTGTGGGAGAGTTGTCTATGGTTAAGTTATCTATTTATTCTTTTAGCCTCTGTGTGTGTGTTTTTCGTCTCTGTGTGGATGGGATATCTGTGTGTGTGTGTGTTTTTTCGCTGGGTTTGTTGTCTCTATGTGTGTTTATGATCTGTGTGTGTGTGTGACGTTTATGGGTTTGTATCGTCTCTATGTTTGTTTGACATATCTTTGTGTGTCTCGTTTCTGTTTGTGTGTTGACTCTGTGTGTGTGTATCGTCTTTGTGTATGTGTCGTCTCTATGTGTCGTTTCTGTGTGTTTGTCCTCTCAGTTTGTGATTAATCTCTTTTTGTCTGTCGTCTCGGTGTGTTTTTTTCATTTTTTGGTCACCTTCCGGAGACACTCTGCGGGTGGGTGCCCCCAAATATTGTCCCGAATTCCTCTCTCAATTTAGCACTTGTTCAAGGATGCTTAGCGTCTCCAAAAACTTTCCCAAAAGTATCTATTCACTGTCTCAGCTCAGTTTAGAAAATCTGAGCCAATTTCCACTTTTTTAAATTTAGGTTAACTTGCCTGAGACTCTGAACAGGTGAGGTGGGCACCTCCAAAAATTTGTCCCAATTTCCACTCTCGCCTTAGAATTTATTCACGGATACCTAAAACCGTCAACGGTCAGACTGTTGCCCCAAGCGGTAACCATGCCGTGCTCTACACACATATCAATAATATATTTTTTGTTTTTTGTTTTCCGTTTTCACAATGGGGTCCCAATCGAGCTCATGTCCATCGCTTAGCATTCAGGTCTTGACAAATAAGGCCCAGATAGTCGGACCCCAATGCTCCAATCTGAACACTGACTAAGCCCCCAATTCTGAGCTAGTGAATTTCAACCGTTCAGGCTGGTGGACTAAGACCCCAATTCTGAGCTAGTGAATTTCCACCATTCAGGCTGGTGGACTAAGGCCCCAATTCTGAGCTAGTGAATTTTAACTATTCAGGCTGGTGGACTGGGACCTCAATACTGAGCCAGTGGATTTCCACCATTCAGGCTGGTGGACTAAGACCCCAGTACTGAGCTAGTGGATTTCAACCATTCTGGCAATTTGACTTTTCATTCCCAATTAAATTAAAAAAATAGGCATTTTCAACTAGAAATAAGGAGCATCGTTAAAAACTAAGACGAATGGAAATTATTTCCCAATAGTATCTATTCACTGTCTCAGCTCAGTTTAGAAAATCTGAGCCAATTTCCACTTTTTCAAATTTAGGGTCACTTGCCTGAGACTCTGAGCAGGTGAGGTGGGCACCTCCAAAAATTTGTCCCAATTTCCACTCTCGCCTTAGAACTTATTCACGGATACCTAAAACCGTCAACGGTTAGACTGTTGCCCCTAGCGGTAACCATGCCATGCTCTACACACATATCAACAATATATTTTTTGTTTTTTGTTTTCCGTTTTCACAATTGGGTCCCAATCGAGCTCATGTCCATCGCTTAGCATTCAGGTCTTGACAAATAAAGCCCAGATAGTCGGACCCCAATGCTCCAATCTGAACACTGAGCTAAGACCTCCGAATTCTGAGCTAGTGAGATTTCAACCATTCAGGCTGGTGGACTAAGACCCCAATTCTGAGCTAGTGAATTTCCACCATTCAGGCTGGTGGACTAAGACCCTCAATTCTGAGCTAGTGAATTTGGACCATTCAGGCTGGTGGACTGAGACCTCAATACTGAGCCAGTGTATTTCCACCATTCAGGCTGGTGGACTAAGACCCCAATACTGAGCTAGTGGATTTCATCCATTCTGGAACTTTGACTTTTCATTCCCAATTAAATAAAAAAAAATAAGCATTTTCAACTAGAAATAAGGAGCATCGTTAAAAACTAAGACGAATGGAAATTATCATGTAGATGAAGTGAGCTACCCCCTCCGAAATACCTCGTTCTTTATGTTATACTTTGACTTTTCATTCCCAATTAAATTAAAAAATAAGCATTTTCAACGAGAAATAAGTAGTATCGTTAAAAACTAAGACGAATGGAAATTACCCCTTATATCAAGTGAGCTACCCCCCTCCGAAATACCTTGTTCGTTATTTTTAAGTTTGACTTTCCATTCCCAATTAAATTAAACAATAAGAATATTCAACTAGAAATAAGGAGCATCGTTAAAAACTAAGACGAATGGAAATTACCCCGTATATGAAGTTAGCTACCCCTCCGAAATACCTTGTTCTTTATGTTAGACTTTGACTTTTCATTCCCAATTAAATTAAAAAATAAGTCCTATCATCTTGGAAGTTATTAATGTAGTTTTTAAGCAGAAAAATACTTCATCAAACTTTTATATCTTCGCTCAAGGTTGAATGGAGTTATGGCTAGGGGGATGAGTCCTAAACCCATCTAAATTCATTGTGAGGAGGAGTAATAAAACCCCCTGGAAGTTATTATGGGGAGGAGTCGTTGAACTCTCGGTAACTAATAAATTCATTAAACTTCCCAAAAAAATCACCCGGAATTTCCTCGCTTTTTGAATGAACACCTTGTAAAGAAAAAATCAAACAGCTTAAAACAACAGAGCCCCCTCAAACCCCCGTGAAGTCATTTTAAAAGGTATAACAATTATTTATTTAACAGCTAAGACCCCAATACTGAACTAGTGGATTTCAACCATTCTGGCACTTTGACTTTTCATTCCCAATTAAATTAAAAAAATAAGCATTTTCAACTAGAAATAAGGAGCATCGTTAAAAACAAAGACGAATGGAAATTATCCCGTAGATGAAGTTAGCTACCCCCTCCGAAATACATTGTTGTTTATGTTAGACTTTGACTGTTCATTCGCAATTAAATTAAAAAATAAGCCTTTTCAACTAGAAATAAGGAGCATCGTTAAAAACTAAGACGAATGGAAATTATTCCGTACATGAAGTTAGCTACCCCCTCCGAAATACCTTGTTCTTTATGTTAGACTTTGACTTTTCATTCCCAATCAAATTAAAAAATAAGCATTTTCAACTAGAAATAAGGAGCATCGTTAAAAACTACTCAATCCCTGTAAAGCTTTTTTAAAAGATACAAAAACTACTTATTTAACACAAAAATTTCGTTTTTAATGACCACCAAGTAAAAAAAAATCACACGCAATCATGCAACTGTCTCTCTCAAACCCCTTAAAGCTCTTTTAAAAGATACAAAACTACTTATTTAACACAAAAATTTCGTTTTTAATGACCACCAAGCAAAGAAAAACCACACGGAATTAGGCAACTGAGTCTCTCAAAGCCTGTAAAGCTCTTTTAAAAGATACAAAAACTACTAATAAAACACAAAAATTAAGTTTTTAATGACCACCAAGTAAATAAAAACCACATTGAATCAGGCAACTGAGTCTCTCAAACCCCTTAAAGCTCTTTTAAAAGATACAAAAACTACTTATTTAACACAAAAATTTCGTTTTTAATGAACACCAAGTAAAGAAAAACCACACGGAATTAGGCAACTGAGTCTCTCAAATCCTGTAAAGCTCTTTTAAAAGATACAACAAATGACCACCAAGTAAAGAAAAACTACACGGAATCTGGCAACAGAGTCTCTCAAACTCCTTAAAGCTCTTTTAAAAGATACAAAAACTACTTATTTAACACAAAAATTTCGTTTTAAATGACCACCAAGTAAAGAAAAACCACACGGAATCCGGCAACTGAGTCTCTCAATCCCCGTAAAGCTCTTTTAAAAGATAGAAAAACTAATTATTTAACAATAAATCTTCTATTTCAATTAAACAAATGTAACGAAACACCACTAGTATTTTTGAAACTTAGTGTCTCAACCCCCGTAAAGCTCTTTTAAAAGATAAAAAAACTACTTATTTAAAACCCATATTTCGTTTTTAATGACCACCAAGTAAAGAAAAACTACACGGAATCCGGCAACTGAGTCTCTCAATCCCCGTAAAGCTCTTGTAAAACTGTGACAAGCCAAACCACAACAAAGCACTACTCTCGTGGAACTCAATCCCCATTTAACTCAACCCCCTGGCACCTGGACCCCCTTGTAACTGCACCCCTGTAGAACCGACCCCCCCGTGTAACTGTACCCCCTTTAACTGAACTCTCCTGCAACTCAACCCTCCATGCACCCCATCTCCCTCAAAACACTTTTCAGTCATTTTCTCGTTAAATTGACAATACGCTCCAAAACATCACTTGTGTATTATACAGTACATAATCATGGCATCTCCTCCAATTCACAAATCCCATTGCCCCTTTTTTTGCAAAGGTTAATCAAACATCTCCGATTGTAAAAGCATTAAAAAATTTTCCACTCACTAATTACCCCTTTTTTGCAAATGCTAAACAATAAAAAAAAAACTGTCTGCTTTTCAAAAACGTGTCCGTTAAAACTCGAAACCAGACGCGCTGGTTTTATAATACAGGTTTAATTAATTGCGTAAATCTCTTGGCAAAGAGTGTAATGACCTCTAGAATAGAATACCTACCAGAAAGCAAATTACATGGAAATTGCTATACGTCTTGTAGAAATGTTTTCCTATACGTCTGGGAGAATCCAGAAGGCGCATTCTACTCTTACCGAACCATTTGCGTATTGCCCCTGCGTCACCAAGTCTAAGGAGTGAGAAACCAGCTGAAAATGCTGCATCTACTGAGATTGATGGTTTCTTCGGACTGAAAATCTCACCATCGACTCAACTCTTATGGTCAGCAAGCCTGCAAGATACAATACACGAATCAATGCAGCTGGTATCAAATATACAAAAAAGCATTTTGCAGCATCTGAGGCTTTCCGTTGTGGTGTTGGGTCCACCCCGAGTGAGCAGATGGAGAGACTGGCAGCGCAACGAATAAAGATGTCCTTGCGCAATAACAAAAGTGCTGCAAAAAATGTCTTTTTGGACGTTCCCCATTCAACAAATCTAGTCATGCGAAACCTGATCAAAACTACGGGCCAAAAGCAAGTGCTAGTGCTCCCGACCTGAGTCCTTCTGACCTAGCTATCGCAAAGGCTGATCTGTTGCAGCGGCTTCAGCTTTCAGACATCAATATTCTTTGCCTAGAAGAAAGGACCCAGTTACAAAGAAATTGCCTGGACAATAGCTGGCAGGAAGCTAGAAAAAATCGTCTTACAGCTTTGGTATCAAGATTAGTTTGTAAAAGACGCGTAAGAGCATTAGCTCCACTAGTAAAACATCTACTATTTGCTCCTGATCAACAAACCGGAGCTATAGAACACGGGCATGTACATGAGCCTATGGCTCTGGCTGCTTTTGAGCAAAAAACAAATTACTAAGTCACTCCTGCTGGACTGTTTGTTCATGAAACTAAGGGGTTTCTTGCTGCCAGCCCAGATGGCAATGTTGCTCTTCCTGGAGGAGGAAGAGCGATTCTCGAAGTAAAATGTCCCCTCACTGCTAAGGACGTTTCAATGGCAGACTGGCTTGAGATGAATATATGCGTTGAACATGACAATACAAATAGCATCCAATTGAAAAGGACCCCTAATTATTTTTATCATGTTCAGAGACAGCTGGAATGTTGCAACCTTGATCTTGGATTTTTCGTTGTGCACATTGGCAAAGGAGAGATCCACATTGAAAAGATCAACCGCGACAAAAATTTCTGGCAATAGAAAATGTTTCCAAAGCTCCATAAATTTTATATGGAAGCATTGTTTCCAGAAATTGTGGACGGAAGAGTGCCACGCAATATGGCGATCCGCGAGCCGTTTCTAGCCAAGTCGACGGATAAATAAAACCCTCACATATTCAGATTAGGATAGCTAGGTCAGTTTCTAGCTGAGTTTATGTATATATGCATGTAATTACCCTATATCATTTCTTAGCGGTCCTTGTCATCAAAATTCAGGTTAGGCTAAGACCCCAGTAGGGTTTCCGTCAGGGGCTTAATTTTGTCAAAATACTGAGGGGGGGGGGGGGGGGCAAAGTTGAAGCTAATTTTCCCAAACCAAGTGAAAATGATACTAAACAATACGCCATTTAGTATCGTAATGGTACTATTTAGCAATTAAAAAAGTACCATAAAGATACTAGTACTGTATAAAAGTAATTTATATCACTGTAAAGGTAAATATTTACTAAAAACTGATCTGTTTCTGTTTATGCTTGAATTATGAAGGTTTATCTTAGTTTT